>NC_062281.1:26982658-27285688 GCF_902655055.1 Lutra lutra
ATTCTTTCTCTCTCTCTGCCCTTCCCCCATGTTCACCTCTCTCTCTCTTTCTTCCTAAAATAAATAATAAATAAATCTTAAAAAAAAAAACAAAAACAAAAACATAACTCATATATAACAAATATAGCAATAATAGTAATCCTGGGGTACCTAAGTGGTACAGTTGGCTGAGTGGCTGGCTCTTGGTTTTGGCTCAAGTTATGATCTCAGAGTCAAGGGATTGTGCTCTGTATCAGCTCTGTGCTCAGTGCAAAGTCTGCTTCAGGATTTTCTCTCTCCCTCTGCCCCTCCCTCAGCTTGCTTGCACTCTCTCTCTCTCTCTAAAATAAATAAATAAATCTTAAAAGAAAGAAATAATTGTTACCTTAAATCCATTATTTAGAGGAAAACTTAAAATTGAAGACCTGTAATATATTTAAAAAATAATATCTTCACTCCTACAGAACACTACCTTTATGCAAAGACACATGATTCAATTCCTGTTCCTTTCTTACATGTATACAGATGCAATATTTTGGTCATTATTTTCAATAAATTTATAAATAGATTGTTTTTTTCTATTTAAATTCAATTAGCCAACCTATAGTACATCATTAGTTTTTGATACATAATATTCAGTGATTCATTAGTTGCATATAACACCCAATGCTCATTGTATAACATGCCCTCCTTACTGTCCATCACGGAATACGTAGATTGTGATGTTAAATTTGTGAAGGAGGTTTTCCTTTTACAAAACAATGTTGCCGGGAGTCTTAGCAGTAATTAAGCTTTCTTCTTCTCCCTCTCTGCCTCTCTCAAAGCATCAAAGACTCATTAAAATCATTATGGCATACTGGAAAGTAATATACATATATATATAATCAGAATGATCAGATATAAATGATCTGATTAAGAACATTTGTACTGCAGATTGATTGCCTTGTGAACAGAACTGGAAAGAACAGTTTTTGGTTATAAATAAATGGTTATAAATAAAAGCTGGAAATGTGAAGAACTGAGGTTTCAGTATTTTTCATTCAGGGTAACTGCCTGCACTAATTTGACAGCAGTCATAACTCTATGCAATTTTTGATGTGGATTTGTCCCTGGACTCATTTCTGTTTGTTTTTGGCTACAACAGCAGATCAATTGATCCAATTTCCATTAAAAAAATACACCCAGAGCATATCTTTGATTGCCAACACCAAAATTGACACTCATCAAACTGAAAATGACTCAATATTTTGATTGCCTTGGTTAATCAGGAGAGCATCCTTTTCAACATTTTTACAAAAATTCTCTTTTTCTTTGCTGATTCTTACAAAAAACCTATTGATTTTATTACTTATGAAGAAGTGAAAATAATTCTTAAAAAACACCTTACAAATTTTTTGAAGCATAGTTGACGTACAAGATTATATGAGTTTCAGATGTGTAACATAGGGATTCAACATTTTTGTACATTATGAGTAATCACCACAATAAGCCTGGCTGCCTTAAAACTGCCTTTTAATCACTCAGAGTTTATGTGTTTATCTATTTTTAAATTGTTTTGAGAGAGGGAGAGAAAGGTAGAGAGAAAGGGATGGTGGGAGGGGCAAAGGGAGAGGGAGAATCTTAAGCAGGCTCCATACCCAGCCCAATGCAGGCTCTGTCTCACAACCCCAAGATCATGACCTGATCCAAAGTCAAGAGTTGAATACTTAACTGACTGAGCCCCCTGGGCACCCTAGAGTTTATTTGTTTATATAAAAATGTGAAATATGAACTGCAAAATTTTTAGATATTTCTGTTTCTTTTTTCCTTAATGTACAAAAAATAATTGGTTGCACAAAAATGAGAGAGGCCATCAGTGACTTCTTCTTATCTGACTACCTCGTCACCTTACTTTCTTCCCAGGAATAATCATATTCAACAGATTAGCTGGCCCAACTCAGTGTCTTCTTCAACAATAGAAGGGAGTATGTTCTTATACCCCCAAGTTCTCTGCTAGTAATTATTCACCTAGTAGATCAGTGACGTTATTATTTTTAAAAGTAATTCATGTTCATTATAAAAATTCTGTAAATTCAGAAAAATACAAGGAAAGGCATATAAATCACCAATAATCTCATAACCAAGGACTATAACCTATGCTAATATTTGGCATATTTCTTTTTGCTCATTTTTCTCTGTGATAATATGTATACAAAAATTTTTGACTTACAAAATTGCTATTCTGTCGTTTAGTTTATAGAGTTTTATATCACATTTTTATTTTATTTTAAGATTTATTTTGTTTGAGAGAGAGAGGGAGAGAGAGCACATGCATGGTTGGGGGGGACAGAGGATGAGGGAGAAAGAAACTCCAGACTCTGTGCTGAGCACAGAGCCAGGACACTGGGATCATGACCTGAGCCAAAACCAAGAGTCTGACACTCAACTAATTGTGCCACCCAGGCACCCCAGGCGTTTTATATCACATTTTTTAAGTTAAACTTTTAAAATACTTTACTATGTCAGTATATATTATGTGTAAGCCTCACTTAAAAATGAGGCTCTCAATATTTTATAGTCATCACTGTACCATAGTTTTATTTGTTCTCCTCCCAGAAAAAGAAATCATCACTTCTGAATATTAATAGTTTTCTGTGTATATGACCCTGAATGGAGTACTTGATAGAAAGAAAAGAAAAATGAATGTATACAAAATTTGGTCTTCTCAGTAAGAATGACTGCAAGAATGACCTTAGTGGTAAAGAGTAATAAATGTACTATTTTTTTTTTAATTTTCCTTGGTTTTTGTTTTGTTTTGTTTTGTTTTGTTTAATAACCAGTTAGCCAGTGGGAGAAACCCATAGGAGAATACTAACTCCCCAAACACCAAGATTGTACCAAAGGAAGGTGAAATCTTATTTATAAGATTTCCCTCTTTTCTCCTCTTCTCTTATTTATAAGACATATATGTTTATATCATAAATCACTTTTTTAGGATACTCATTAATACCTGAAACGGGCTTTTGAAATCAGATAAATTTATTGTGTAAGACCCATTAGTGGGTATTAGATGAGATTAAAACAAAAATAAGTTTCTTTCACTTTTGGCTCTCAAAATCTACCTGGGGAAATGAGACATTAATCCTTAAAATGTTAAAGGTAGGTAACAATGGTGACTTACCTTGCCTAGGTCCATAAATTCAAGATTATAAAACCCTCGAGAAATATGAGGCATTATGTATGGTTAGAGATTTAGTTAATTGAACCCTAAGTGTTGGAACTCCAATCCATAGACTTCCCTAATGTCCTCTAGGGCTGCCTCAAATACATTCCCAAATGACCAGTTTACTCTTCTTCTTCCCTGTCTTCCTTTCTGACCTAATCATAATTCTATCAAGTTAGTACTTTTATGTCATTTTCTATCCTTGAATATGACCTATTTTGGAATGATTTTTAGCTCCTCTGAACATTGTATTATTAGATAGAGAAAGTATCTTCCATTTGCAGAGCTAGACACTAGTATTTATTAAGAAGTTATCAAAGTAGAGATTCATGTTCTTTTTCATACTATTCATTTATCCAATCAACCAATGTTAATTGAATGCTTCTTCCTTAAGATGCTGTGCTCTAAGCTGCACTTAAGGAGTTTCTATTCTCATAGTGGAAATAAATATTGAGCAACTAATTACACAGTTATTTTTTCATTATTTATGTTAAACACCATGAAGAATGTAGAAAGTGGTGCTATGAGAGCATTCATCAGAGGGAAATATCAAGGACTAAAGAATGTCTGAAGTATTGTAATTCTTTAGGATTCAGTTTTTAATATATTTTTCATGAAATGAATATATATGATGATTTTGGAGGGATGACTATTTCCTCCCGTAGTTTAAATATGCATTAGATTATCTTCTAATGTGAACCACAAATAATTGAATAATAAACATTAGATTTTATTGAAGATAAAAAAATTTCTTAATAATAATACATTTTTCAAAATCTTTTGGCAAAAATCTCAATTTTTTCAGACTTTAAATCATTTTAGGAAAAAAACTTATACTTAATATGCTTTTATTCTCTTATGTTGAAAAATATATTGTTAATGTAAAAATAATGGAAGTGTTTTTAATTATGGAATTATCTCTTCTTCATAAATAACTGATTTCAAGTGTCACCTAAACATTTCAGGTCTCAATAAACTACATTTTTCTCCTTTGCGATTATAATGTATTTGGAGAACAAATCTTCTTCTTTTTTTTTTTTTTTTTCTCTTTGAGAACAAATCTTACTTAAAAATACATTTAAGGGCTCCTGGGTGGCTCAGTGGGTTGGGCCTCTGCCTTCGGTTCTGGTCGTGGTCTCAGGGTCCTGGGATTGAGTCCCGCATCAGGCTCTCTGCTCAGCGGAGAGCCTGCTTCCCCCTCTCTCTCTGCCTACTTGAGATTTCTCTCTCTGTGTGTCAAATAAATAAATAAAATCTTAAAAAAAATACATTTAAAAACTTTTACATGTGGGACACCTGTGTGGCTCAGTCAGTTATGTGGCTGCCTTCTGCTCAGGTCATGATCCCAGCGTCCTGGGATCAAGCCCTGCATCTGGCTCCTTGCTCAGCCAGGAGTCCACTTCTCCTTCTCCCTCTACCTGCCACTCTGCCTCCTTGTGCTCTTTATCTCTCTATCAAATAAATAAATAAAATATTTTTAAAAATTACTGTAATGAGTACCTCACACTATGTCTCATAAATTAAAACCCCGTTTTGTATGAAAGAAGGAACCAGGTGATATGGACAAAATAGCAAATAATTTTTAGTATTTTATTAAGCATATTTTATAAATATAATTTTATATTACTCTCAAAATAAATTATTGTTTTATTCCTTAAGGGATTTTCTTTTTAGAAATTTTTAATTTTTGTTTTATAGTAGAAGACATTTATTTTTTATTTTTTATTTTTTAAGATTTTTATTTATTTATTTGACAGACAGAGATCACAAGTAGACAGAGAGGCAGGCAGAGAGAGAGGAAGGGAAGCAGGCTCCCCGCTGAGCAGAGAGCCCGATGTGGGGCTCGATCCCAGGACCCTGGGATCATGACCTGAGCTGAAGGCAGAGGCTTTAACCCACTGAGCCACCCAGGTGCCCCTAATAGAAAACATTTAGACTGTGAGTTAGAAAAGACTTTAAGGGTAATCACAACATTATTTAATGGTTGATGCCATGAAAATTCAAAGAAATAGTTCTATGGTACAGTTCCAAAGCACATTGCTTTTAACAACCATAGTTAAATCTTATTCACACTTAAATAGTACTCACAGAACATTCCTAATGTCACAATGTAAAAATCTAGTTTTAATGATACCACCATTCAATTTTGGTAATTTAATATGCATAATTTAAGCATTCATTATTTAAAAGTTACCTATGCTAATATCTTTACATATTCTCAGCAATTGGTTTGGACTCCTGTCCTGAACCACAAACTCCTAGCAGTGGAATGAAAATTGGAGACAGATATATGGTTGGTGATGTAGTATCCTTTCAGTGTGATCAAGGATATTCTCTACAGGTAAGGCTATTTTTAAATTATAGTTTGGATTTGCATTGCTTTTTCAGAATATTTTAATGGAGTGATGATTGATAATCCAAAAGTTTTAAAACAATATTGACTTCAAACTGTATACTGTAGCCTTAAGCCAAAAGTTTTCAATTTGTCCATAAAACATATTCATGAGAGAAATTACTAGAATAGACTAAATATGCTTTGTTCGCAAGTAACCAGAAATTATTTTTGAATCAAAATTAATCTTTACTTCACAATTTTCTCTCTGTTCATATAGGATGTACCAACTCAACTCTTGGATCTTTAGGATCTGAAAATAAAAACAAAGTGCTAATTAAGAGCATTAAGTGAAATTACCATGAAAATACATTTTTGAAACTAGTGAAAATCAACCAGAAATATATGTTAGAGGGTCTCAACTTTCTGGTTCCATAAAAATCTGTTTAAAGAATTGACCTATTAAGTAACTGAGGAAAAAAAAAAAAAGAGGCAGAGACTATTTCATATGTTAAATAAATAGATTCCTTAGAGAAAGCAAAATTAAAAATTAACGATTTATAGTCTTTAACATTGCATTATAAATTATTAGTCTCAGAAGTACAATCTGATATTTCTGGACTTTATATTTCAGTTTAAAATTTAATATATCTTAATTGACTCATTTTAATATTTTATGAAGTATTTTAAAATTATGCTTTACCATATTTTACCTTGAATATTATTGAAATTTATTATGAACATTTATATATATGGTCATTTCATTCACATAATCATTGAAATATCCCAGTAGAATATGTTTCAGTGGAAACAAGTTTAAAAAGCATAATTCTGATGTGATTAGGAGTCTTAGTTTTTCTACCAGGACCATGTCACTTTTTACATTTTATCACAAGGTATATATTTACCTTTATTATTTCTAGTTATACTGAGAATTCTAGCAAAAGTTTAAAAAATATGAAAAATGATAATATATATTTTATTTTTATAATGACCATTCACTGGTCATTTGGTCTTTTTAAAATGTGTACTGAACTGCATCTTTTTTATGTAGGGTCATTCTCACATTACATGTATGCCTGGACCTGTAAGAAGATGGAATTATCCAATCCCAATTTGTTTGGGTAAGTTGAAGAGCTGTAAATCACTGATAAGCTTTGTCAGATTTTAAAAATACACCCTATGTTTAATGTTGCTGAAATATATAGTTTGCCTTTTGTCAGGTTTTATGGAAATGATATTTTGAGATAAATGTTTCACATCTTTTTTTTTTAATTTTAAATTTTCACAAATTTTTTTAACCTCAAACTTCAATATCAATGGATGACTTTGGAAATTGAGAAAAGGTATTATGTTCTTCAATCTTTGGAAACTTTTCTCTGTATTATATGATAGAAATATCCATAGATCAGGAAAATAAGTAAAATAAGTAAATATCCCATTGCTTCCTATTGACCCAAAATAGATAAGGAGTCTGGAGTCTACCAAAGAGAGCATGACACCACATGAAATGTCTTCACTGGTGACAGGCAATTGAGATATGGAATATATAAAAGTAACACTTGGATCTTACAAAGTGTGGGATCCAGTTTTGCCTCAACTTCATCCTGCTTCCAGTTATTTCTAGCCACTTTTTCATTTTCTTTTTCTCTTCCTCATTTCTGGTATCGGTATGCAACTGTAATATCCTGGGATCTATAGAGTATGAAAAAGAAATGTGATATATAATCCCTATTTTTAAAACATTTATTTACCATTTAGAGTGATAGAAATAAAAGACATGAATTAAGAAAGAAACTCAGTGTCAAGTTATACAAGTTATACAATTGGCTGCATCAAAGATTTTCAGAAAGATAAGATGGTATTAACCCAAGTCATTGGGAAATAGCCCATAAAATTTACAGTTTTAGATGGTAATGTAATTAAGATCAATAGATGAGGAAGATAGCCTTTTCTGAGTAGGAAAATGGTAAAAAGCAAAAGAATTGGTGTGATATATGACTTAACCTCTGTATTATATTAGTTTGCTTGAGCTGCCATAAGAATACAATAGACGAGAGGGTTAGAAAACAGAAATTTCTTTCCTTACAACGTTAGAAGCTAGAAATCCAAGATCAAGATGCTGGAAGGGTTGTTTTCTTGTGCTGTCTCTCTCCTTGGCTTGTAGATGGACATCATCTCCCTGCATCTTCATATGGTCTTTTCCCTGTGTGCAAATGCCTCTGGTGTCTTTTCTTATGAGGACCACAGGTACTGTTAGATTAGGGCTCCACCCTTATATTTCCCATAACCTCAGTTACCTCCTTAGAGGCCCTAATTCCAAGCACAACCAGATTGTGAGTTAGGGCTTTAATGTATGAATATAGTGGGAAGGTGGTTCAATCCAATGCCTACATGCATCCTATTCTTGAGTCCATTAGAAAATAATGTTTAGGAGTAAGGATGTTTTTAAGTGGCAAAAGATATTGAAAGCATTCAGAATTTAGATTGGATGATGTTTTTTAAAAGATATATCTCTTTATGTGCCATAAATAATTTACTAGTGTATATAATGACAATTATAAAATTATCTGTATATAATGCCTATAGTACACATTTATATGTACAGACAATGCCAATTATGTGTGTGTGTTATATGTGTGTATCCAATTAAGTATAAAAAATTGGGAATATAAAAAGGGTACAGAGAACAAAATAACCTATGTATTCTGCTGATATGAAAACAGGGAGTTTAGGTCTTTTGTTCATTATTATATCTCCAGTGCCTGGGACAGTTCTCATCATAAGCATACAATAAAAGATTGCTTAATGAATAAATTAATATAAAGTTTTGGGATTCCATAGTGTGTATACTTATATTTTATATAATATTAATTTAAAATATATTTTATATAATAAATATAAAGTTTTGGGATTCTATAGTATATATATTATATATGTAAAATATGGATTTTATATAATAATTAAGATATGTCATATAAATTATATATGTTTTATATAATAAATTAATATAAAGTTTGGGGATTCTACTATATATATTTTAATATATATATATTTTATATATAAAATTATGCTTTCTTTTTTGACACTAACTTAAAATAATTTTCTATGCTATAACATATTTAAAAAATTTAATATTTAAAATGGCTTCAGCCACATAGCATAGTCTAATTTGTGTAATTATTTTTTTTTCATTCGAGTTTAGTTTTTGTATCTTTTGATACACATTTATAAGTCTTTTAGCATTCTTTCATACATTTCTAATTGTTTACTAAGGTTTTTACCTAAATTAATTATGTCATTGCATATAGCTGTATAATAATGGAATATTTAATGATATGACCAAAGTTTACAATATATAGTTAAGTATAAAAGGCTTAAAATGTCTCACAGTATGAGCCTATTTTCATTACATGCATACCTGTATAAATACACACATATATATTTTTCTGCAGAAGAAAAAATACAAAGGTTATTAGGTTATCTATGGGTAGTAAAATTAGAGGCCATTTTTATTTCTTTTTCAGTCACTTTTTTGCATTTTATAGATTTTGACAATAAACTTGTACTGTATTTGATAGACAAAGTACTTGAAGTGCTATCATGGCCATATTATAAGGAGAAACTGAAGGCAGAAGGCTGATTCAGAGAATGTCTTAAAGCTCTAGTGATCAGGTAAAAAGGTTGTACAGCCTTGTGGACTGGAAAATAAAAATCTGCCAGATATTCTGGTGGATGGAAAGAAAAGTCACTTGAGGTTTTTAGGTAATAGAGACAAATCAGAAAGAATAATCAAAGATGATCTTATCTTAGAGGACTATGGTTGTGTTTACCATGGAGGCTATAGTTGTGTCCTTAATAAGAGTATAATGGGGCAAAATAGAGTCTAGTGATCTCTCTCTGTCAAATAAATAAATAAAATCTTTAAAAAAAAATAGAGTCTAGTACAGAGTCACTGGGAGAACACACAAAATTGTCATTAAAGACCCAGGAGTGTGTGAAATCACAGAGACATAGGGAAAACAAGCATCAATGCAGAGCTGAAGGCAGATGCATTTTGGGGTTTCTTTTTTATGTGTTTCATGACTTGTCATTCTTTCTTTCTCCTTCATGATCTCTTCTTCATTTTATTTCCTTCTTTCTCCTCTGATTTTGGGATTTAAACTCTAGAAAGGTGAGCAAGGCTGAGGACAGGATTTTCAGGTCATATCTGAAGAGAAAGAAAGTAGCAGAATTGAAGGAACAATGAGCAGGTGAAAGACGAGATTTTGAAGGCAAGAGAGAAGATAGTCCTTGTGCTCTTTTACCCCAAGTTCTGGATAAAGCGAAACAAACCTACAATGCAGTCTTGTCAGAAATTTTAAAATATTTTTGAATGGCCAAAATATTTTCTCTACCCCTCATTAATTATCAGACTCTGTGATGAATATATATGAACAATCAAATTTTAGAAAAAGGAATTTTTGAATCTTAATTGTACCTGTATGTTGAAAATTACTCTGGTTTGAGGATAGATGAGCTGAGATTTCAGAAGGATGAAAAAATGCCCAGGTGTATCTTTAGATCTCAATGGAAAGAAAGGTTTATATGACTACTGCTTTATTATTTTATATATACATATATGCACACACATATATAGATATAGATACACACACAATGGTAAGATGATATAATTCATTCAGCTCACATAGTTAAAATAGCTATCAAACAGGTTACTGATATACAGAACATTGATGACATTTTTACTGAATTTGCTTTTATGATATACAATCTAAAGTTTGAGTATCTATCTTTTATTATTCTTCACAACAAATAAATGAATGTAACTGCAAGTAAGTTTTATATACAGGTAATTTTCAAACTTGATGAACAACCATGACATTTTATTCTTAATCCCACAATTAACAAATGTGTATTTTAGTCCTTATATGATGAAATAATAAAAATGTACTTCTAGAGGCAAGAATTAGTTTCTCAAATGCAATGACTCTTTTAATACATGTTAAATAGTTATATGTAATCATGAACTTGACTAATTATCTGTTCTTATAGTTTTTGCTAATTTATTAATAGCAAATCAATATAGTAGAGATTCCAGAATAAGCACATTTATAAATCATGCCAAAATTCTCAAACTGGCGTGCATCTTGTTTTTTCTTTCTCTAGGCTTGGTCTAGATTTTTTTAGGATAAAGGACAGCCATATCCCATGTGTGTTGTGTGAATCCATGACATATTACCAATAGAAACCAATCTCTTTCTTAAAACTCTTTAACCTTCTCACAAAAAAAAGGAGGGAAGACTGGGAAAAGGGTTCCCTTTTGAATACAGTATTTAGAATGGATATTATTGGCTTGATTTTTTTTTTTCTAAAATGTGTCATCTTTGGAATGAATGAAAACATTCCTAGAGGTACTTACGGATAAGAAATAAACTGCCTGCTGTGGAAAAGGACAGATGCTCCTTGTTTGATAGTATTCACTGCACATAAGCTACTTCTTGCTGGGCAATAATTGATTTAGCTTGCATTTATTGCTGAGGAAGGAAGTATGTTGTCTTTTTAAGCTATTTTAGAAAATGCATTGTCAATTGATTATATTTGATTACTAGTGTATGGTGTGAATGAGAGTTGACAATATTAAAATTTATGTCAAACAGTTTTAACTCAGACTTAAGACTTGAAATGATTTCAATTTGTTTTTAATACAGTGAAGTATTCCATTACTCTCGCTTACATGGGACCTCTCCTTTTGTAGCTCAGTGTGGTGGTGCAATGTCAGATTTCAGCGGTGTGATCCTCAGCCCCGGGTTTCCTGGAAACTACCCTAGCAGCTTAGATTGCACATGGACAATAAAGCTGCCCATAGGTTTCGGTATGTATAAAAACATGTGAGAAAGATTTCTGTATCATGAATGCACCCTTATAAAGAAATATCAAGGTCTGGTAAAAACTCACAAATTATAGTTTACTTTGGGATTGCCTATAGTTATATAAATTGAGGAGTGAAATTTGAATTGCCTGAGCCAAATTTGGTTGCTGAAATCAAATATCTTTCACTTGAAATACTAGGATAATTGAAGAGATATGGGCCTTTTCTAATTTCATAGTTAGATGGCACGTAGATAGGTAACTTTCTGATATTTTTCAGTTGATTTGTCTGGATTTAGTCTGATTTTGATGTATGTGGCAATAGTAAATTCAATGTGATTTTTGTTTATATTCCATTTTATAACTCTCTTCTTATTATCATAACCAAGTGATATATATATATAGTTTCTGGTAATTTATCAAATTTATCTAATATTCATTCCAAATAAATAAGATTTTACATTTAATAGTAGTACAGATTTCTAATGTTGGGTTTAAAGACCTATGTAGATGTAATAATTTCTAATTTTAATAATACAATTATCAGTTTTTGGGTATATTGCATTATATATATAACATTTCATGGATTCTTTCTCACTCTTCTATCACTAATATATTCTCTTGCAGCTTCATATCCTTTGGGTTTATATATGCATAACTAGAAATGCTAGATGCAAGAAAGTCTTATTTATTAAATCACTGAGGATAAGGATGAGTAGATTCCCTGAACCACACACAAACCTGGTGGATTTAGAGTAATTAAGAAATTATGTACTATCTCACTTATTGAGAACTGAATTCAGTACCTTATTACCCAAAACCATCTATGAATTTAAAACTTATATTTAAATAAATATGAATTAAAATTCATATTTAAATATTTTACATAATTAAATATTTTACATAAATTCACAGAAAACTAGTTTTGACATTTCCTTCTGAGTGCATGTTATACTCCAAGTACTATGCTAAATGGGAATAAAATGCATAGTGAAACAGACTTTGTATCTTTCCCCAGATAAGTTATAGTCATGATGAGGCAACAGGTTGTCAAATATGCTATTCAATAAACTAGAATAGATTACAGGACTGTAATTAGTACAGACATCCAGGAAATGGATGCCTTATCCAGGAAATGCAGAAAAGTCTTGCTAAAGGAAGTAATTCCTAAATTGTGACTTTGTAGATAAGTAAGAGTCAGCCCAACAAAGAGGGTCCAACTGTGGGGAATTGGAAAGAAATTATTGGTAAACAGAGTGACACATGGAAAGATGCAGATGAAAAACTGAAGAAATTCAGCCAACCTGAATGGTTTGACTGGCCCGAGGTTTTGGGAAAACAGGAAGCCACAGAAAGATGTTGGAGGACTTCTTAATGAGGATTATCCTGGTTACTGCATGGAAACGTGCTTACTTTGAAGTTATAGTCAAACTCTATGTCCATTCACTGAATAACAATACTGATATGAATGAGTAAGAGATTTGAACCTGTGTGGTTATTCTTATGTGTCTTTTACCAGCCAGTTAAGAGGGCTCATCCCATGTTGCTTATGGAGCTAACTGAATTATTTTATTTTATATTTTTAAAGGTTTTACTTACTTATTTGTCAGAGAGAGAGAGAGAGAGCGCACAGGGAGAGGGGAGGCAGGTAGAGGGAGAAGAAGCAGGATCCCTGCTGAGCAAAGGGCCAGACACAGGACTCAATCATAGGACCTTGGGATCATGACCTGAGCAAAAGGCAGAAGCTTAATTGACTGAGCCACCAGGCGTCCCCAATTGAATTATTTTAAAATAAGTTATTAAACATATTTTCAATAGAGTCATCATATCATTTTCAGCTTACCTGTCATTAATACTTCCTTGATTTTAGAAAAACCGAGTTCATTAAAATTAGAAATAATACACATCTCTGTTTTAAAAATGAAAACATAAGAGACAGTTTCTGATTTGATTACATTTAAATAATACCGTTCTCTGAGTTTTGGTTGAATCAAAAATTAGTTCTACTGAATTTCAAAAAAATAATTTGTAATTTTTGAAAAGAATATTGAATACATATCAAAAATTAAAGAAGTATTCTCTTGTATCTGTAAGACATTTATTGACAAGATAATTTGTGAAAAGGAGGCTTGGGAAATTTTTGGAAAGAAATATGCAATTCTTGGAGCCTCCCATATTAGGATAGCTTGTTCAAATTTCTAAGAAATTTGTATAATTTTACAGAAACCTGAGTAATATTTTAAATCCTATTTCCAGTGTTTCCCAAATGTATTTGCCCATGGAAATCTTTTCCCATGTAACAAAAAGTTTTTGTAGAACTCTTTTTCCAGTACAAAATGTGACTTTAGTTGAGAACTCCAGTGTAGTTATCAAAAGCAAGAGTCCAAAAGCCAAGAGTGTCTGAGTTTGAGTTTCAGGTCTTTTAAGTCATTGTATAATCTAGTGTATTACTTAGCTTCTCTGTGCCTCGGTTTCTTTATTCTCATGAGTAACTGTGAACATTAAATAAATAACATGTATAAACACTTAAGAAAGTGTCTAGCAAAAAATAAATGCCAGATTTTATTATTAACAATTTGGAGAATGATAGTTGAAAAAACCTTTGTAAGTCACTAAAATTGAATATTAATTAGGTAAGCATACCTCAACGAGGCTCTCATTTTACTTTTTCCATTCTAGAAACATTTCACTATCTTGTATTTTAGTTATGTTTATATAAATTTTGAGACTATATTGCAATATTACAGCATATAACAATGATCACTAGATTTTACTGGGACAATTATATAAAAATTAGCATTATCTTCTTATAAACTAGTAAAAGAACACATTTATAAATTGCATGCCTCTAATGCTATATTGGGGAAGTTAATGTATCCCCCATAGATGAATGACGATTTTCTAATGGAATTGTGGAATTGTATTATGTTAATAAATGAAAACTTTGCAATCATATTTTGGCCTCAAATTGGACAAATACACCAAATGGCTTTTTTACCTCTAAAAATTGTTTAATCCAATTTTAAATGGTATCAAAGAGCAAGAAAGCCACCTTTTTGGTTAGTTTTGTTATGGTGACATTATAGCAAAATGAAAGAGATTCCCCTATGTCAACTAGTGGACATTTGAGAGCAGTATTCTATTACTTTGAACTATGACAAAGCTAGTTTCCTGCCAAAGGGCAAACCCATAGCCGAGAACTTGAGAATATGCCTTGTGACCTACATGGAAACATATATAACTACACTAATGGGAGTATGTGAATAAACGTGTGCATATTCAATCAGATAAAACAATAAACTAGTATTGTTTGCTTTTCTTCTTTAGGTGTACATCTCCAGTTTGTCAATTTTTCTACAGAAACCATACATGATTATTTGGAAGTAAGAAGTGGATCCTCAGAAACTAGTACTGTTATTGGCCGGCTTAGTGGTCCTCAAATACCATCTTCCCTGTTTAGTACAACTCATGAAACCAGTTTGTATTTTCACAGTGACTATTCACAAAACAAACAAGGGTTCCACATTGTATACCAAGGTGAGAGGTTTAACAAAAAGTGGAAGCTCATTTAGCTCCAAATCCGCTATTAGCAATTTAACTAACTCTAAGTATTTTCTATATTGTGTTTTAGAAAGCCTAAACCAAGGCAAGCCTAAATTAGGAAGATTTTTTTTTTTTTAATAATGCAATTTTCAGGCAACTGTATTGGGAAAATGATGTCTTTCTGAGGCCTTGGAAAATTCTAACCATGAAAAAATGATTGAATTAGTATTAATACACAATTAAATTAAGCAAGCCAAGGCAAGGTAAACTGGATATCAAAGATTTATCTTTGTTTTTCTATTAAAATAAGTGTATTGAAAATATTTTGCAGTACTCATATATTCTGTGTAAAATTTTCTTTTGCTTTATAATGATAGAATAATATGACATTCTTTCATTCCATTCTATTTCCATGAGAATATAAAATAAATACTTTGACAAGATTTTTATCTCTTTTTTTAAAATTTTTTAAAAAGATTTTTAAAATTTATTTATTTGACAGACAGAGATCACAAGGAGGCAGAGAAGCAGGCAGAGAGAGAGTAAGGGAAGAGGCTCCCTGCCAAGCAGAGAGCCCAATGCGGGGCTCGATCCCAGGACCCCAGGATCATGACCCGAGCCGAAGGCAGAGACTTTAACCCACTGAGCCTCCCAGGCACCCGGATTTTTATCTCTTTTGAATAGACTCTGACTCTCCAGATTCAATCTCAAATAGATTAGAGCTCCACCCCATTTCTTCATTTGCATAATATAGTTAGTAATAGTACCTCCCAGATTGTTTTTAACTTTATATGATGAAATGTAAAATATATGACATGAAGTATACTATTGTTAAATATTCAGTGCATTTTAGGTATTTTTATGATTATATTATTTTAGATTTTAAAAGTCTAGGACTTTTAAACTTTTAAGACTAAAATTAAACATTTAAAGTTATGATGATATTTTATGCAATGTAGTTCTGATGACTGCAGCTTTTAATCAAATAACATTTAATTGCAGCTCTGCCATAACTATTAAAAGATTTTATGAGTATGTGATACTTTTGAATGTGAGCTCCACAAGAACAGACATCTTTGTCTTATTTGTCAATATATTTCAAGGGCTACAAAGTAAGAACACAATAAATATTTGCTGAATAAAAGCATATACCCAGAAGGAAATTTAAGAGTAGTTAAAATAGACGTCATAAATTCCAACTACATGGGTCTAAAATAATTATAATTTGCATTATGCTTGCATACATTACTTAAGAACACAATATCACACATCATCATTTACATAAAATAGAAGTAATTTCTGCCACCTCTCAGTACGGAATCAACCATGTTCCCAAGAAATTTAATTATTTCAAAACCAATTGGGCAATGGATTAAGTTTCTTATTTGCTGCCAGAAGACTTGGAGCTATATTTGTAGTCTTTCTCTAGCAGGTGTTCATGGCCTATGCCAAGCACCTTGTTATTTACTTTAAACTAGGCTTCATCATTTTATCCTTCCCTCTTTTTCCTTCTGCCTCTCAAAATAATGCTCTTATTTGAATGCTGTATAACTAGAATTTGAATTTTACTAACTGCATTTTCAGTCAATGTGCCCTTAAAAAAGATTAATTATTTATATAACAAAAACATAAAAGATACAGGATTTTTATTGTTATTGACATAATATTAATATTGTTGACATTACAAACATGTGTTACATCATTATAGATCACAAGATATTATTTATGAATTATATTTCATTTTAAAACTATCTATACTTTTATATATTTTATTATTGAGCTAATGGCATTTTTGAGAAATAAGTTAATTTATACAGATTCAAAGAATCATCATTACTTTTGGATGTTTTTGTGATCAGATTTTAAGAGCTTTCTGAATTTTGGAAAAATGTATATTATACAATCAAGTGTAACCTTAAACTGGAAAACTTCCTTCCAAAATTAATGTTATTACTGGAAGTCAGTTAAGTTCTATATTGTGTATGCTATGGGGTGAGGACTTTTTCCTGAAAATTTAAAATCTATTTCCTTTATTTCTTTATTAAACTAAAATACATAGGAGGGTAAAAGGTTACAGAGCTTATTGGAGGATCATACATTTGTCTGAGTCTATCCTATTCAAAATTATCCAGTCAACTAAACTTATCGTGGTCGTCATTTCACAATATATAGAAGTTCAATCATCATGTTGTAGACTTTAAACTCATGCAGCACTGTATGTTGATTGCATCTCAATAAAACTGGTTAAAATCTTTTAAATGTGAATAAAAATTTGTTTAATTTGTTAATTTGTCTATTGTTTAATAGAATGATATACTTTAACTCCTAAAAATCAAATGATACACATTCATCTTAAATTGGAATGATGTCTTTGGTTTTGATTTTTTTGTATGTGTGGAATATTAATTCAAATAAAAAAGATAGACTAAGGAAAAAAGCCCTTAGTATCTTAAGGAAATTGTTAATTCTGAAATGTCTAGCTTAAACATTAGAGTTATATATATATTTTTTTAAAAGATTTTATTTATTTATTTGACAGAGATCACAAGTAGGCAGAGAGGCAGGCAGAGATAGAGAGAGGGGGAAGCAGGCTCCCCGTTGAGCAGAGAGCCTGATGTGGGGCTCGGGATCATGATCTGAGTGGAAGGCAGAGGTTTTAACCCACTGAGCCACCCAGGCGCCCCTTGAGTTACATTTTAATAAACAGCTTAAGGTTACTGATTCAACTGCAAATGCAATCTTTTGATTTGGGAAATTTAGAACTTAGTAGTTAGTGGAAAATAGCCTCTGATTATTGGTAATTTAAATATTATTAATAATAATACAATTTTACTATTCTTGAAAACAAAGTCCCAAATATTAATCATATTGGCATGAGTATATGAATATTTATACTGTTTATAACTTCAAAATTTATTTGGCAATATTCATTAAGTACCTACTCTATGAATGGACAAGGCCTTTAGTTCACAGTGGTAAACAAAACAGGAGCTTTGATTTCACACAGAGCAAGAGGAATATGAACAAATAAACACATAGTTATACTACTATGCTAAAAATATCATGATACCTGAAGTACAAAATTTGTATTAGAAGGAAACTTATTTCCTAATACTTCATATTTATTAAATAATTTATTTGGAGAAACCCAACAGAGGGATACTATAGTTTTTTGTTTTTGTTTTTGTTTTGAGGAAAAAATAGTAAAAAAAATTTAAAAAGACTAAGAATTAGGCTATGCATATGCTTATTTTATTCTGCATACATGCAATAAAACCAGGAAGCAACTGCATTCTACGTAAAGGAATCAAGATGTGTCAGATTAAAATTGTGGCTTTGAGAGTCGTTTACATTTTCATCAATATTTATAATTTAGATAGATTGCATAAGAAACTGGATGCATTTTTATGAATTGTACTAACATTTTAAATATGAAAATTATAGACAAGAAGAAATTCATATCACACTGCCACTGACATCATTTATTATAAACCTGAATTACTATTTATAACCAAAGACAAGCAGCACTGCATCTATTTTGCAAGTTGCAAATAGTACCCATCTGTGGTCTTTCTGATACTCAGAAAGGAAATCCGTCTTTCTTTTTCCCTTTCCAGCCTATCAGTTGCAAAGCTGTCCTGATCCACGCCCATTTCGAAATGGTTTTGTAATTGGCAATGATTTTACTGTGGGTCAAACCATTTCATTTGAATGTTTCCCTGGATACACACTAATCGGAAATTCAGCTCTCACTTGCCTTCACGGAGTGAGTCGTAATTGGAATCATCCACTTCCAAGGTGTGAAGGTATGCTTCTAATTTGAAGCTATGTTTTAGTTGATATCATCTGTGTTTAATAATTCTGGTCTTGGCACTCTTTTTTGTCATCTTCTTCAAATAGTGTGCTAAATATACATTCTTCTTTTCAGTTGAGAATTGTAGTTAGTTCCCATATAAAAATCCTTAAGGTTCCAAAATGAATAATTGATTTTATCATTATTGGCAGGATTTCCAACCTTCTCCATTGGAAGTAAGACGACAGTTCATTAACACTTTAGAGCTTCTCCTGTGTGTGTGTGTGTGTGTGTGTGTGTGTGTCTGGGTAGGTGCATGAGATTGTGTTTAATAATCATTCTTATGTAAGCCACTAATGCAGGTATTGCTACTGAATTTGGACTCATTTTCTCTAAAAATCCTTTTAAATTAAAAGAACTTAAATCTTTTATAAGGCTTTAAATGTATACCTGATATAAGGTGGAAGTTGAACAGTGTATGTATTGATAAAGTATTTGAGAAAAAGGAAGAAAATCTAATTTACTAATCTATGAATAAGTAATAATAACTATATAACATACCACATATTGAAAAATAAATAAAAGCAGACTACATATTGTTCATGGTTACCAACCTAATTTTATATATCTTAACTGAGGTAAGAACATAATATAAATGTATTTTATACTGCTAAGTGTTATGAAATGTTTGCTTTTTTCCTCTAAGATCAGTTTATTGTCATTTTATTTTAATAGTTTTTTGTATCATTTCTGTAGCTCTTTGTGGAGGAAATATAACTGCAATGAATGGCACCATTTATTCTCCTGGGTATCCTGATGAATATCCTAACTTTCAAGACTGTTTTTGGCTTGTGAGAGTACCCCCTGGGAATGGAATCTACATCAATTTTACTGTCCTTCAAACAGAACCAATCTATGATTTCATTACTGTATGGTAAGCTAGGACCATTGTTATTGATTGATTCAACTATATATAACAGTGAAACTAGGTAGGAATGAAAATATATCACAGTCCTTTACAAATTGTCATCCCATCTGATATTTGAATTGGTGTGAGTAACTGAGGGTAACAGTATGTATTTTGTAGAACGAGACAAACAAGAGAAACAGGTTTTGACTCATTTGCCCATGAAGCAGCTACACAGAACAAAAGGTTTTGTGGGTTAAAAAAGATGTTAAATTTATTATTAAATTAATGTGCAAAGTTATCTATTTATAAAACCAGTGATATTTAAGGACTAAGTTCAAATCATAATTATTTAATATGATTGAATTTCTGTCATTATAATTTGTTATAAATTATATTTGCATTATAATTATCCTGTTAATGAAACATCTTTATTTAAAAACATATTATAAAGAAAATCTCTGAATTAATTATTGACAGCTGGTTACCTGAACTACTGGATGAGTTCCAAAAGTCCTTCAAAATTTAACAGTCTCTGATTTTCAAGATTGTTTTGAAGAAACTAAAAGGAGGGCAAATTCAAGCATTTGGGACCATATGGGTTGTGTTCAAAACACCAGGGGCAATGGAACTGATTATAACAAATATGGGTGCCTTTCATTACCCCCCAAAAAAACATAATGTTCCAGTATGATTTGGCCCTAATCATTGGTTATTTCATCTATTGCCTCTTTGCCATTTCATATGTAATACTTTCTTTAAACCTTGTGCAAAACTCTCTAAAAAAAAAAAAAACAAACCAATCTCAATATCTCTTTCTCCCCTCCCTGCTCTGTCTCTCTCTAATAGGGATGGACCAGACCAAAACTCACCTCAGATTGGGCAATTCAGTGGCAATACAGCCTTGGAATCAGTCTATAGCACTTCAAATCAGATTCTAATCAAATTTCACAGTGATTTCACAACAAGTGGCTTTTTTGTGCTCAGTTACCACGGTTGGTATTATCTAAGAGTTTTTATTTTATTTGGCACTATTTCAATTTAAAATTGTCCTGGAAAAATTGAGTGTAATATATATTTAACCAATGATTGAAAAGGTATTAAAATTTGATACTTTTTAAAAATCATTTCAAACACATTTACTTGCAAAGAATGACCTCTTTTAAGCATTTAGGGACATTAAAATGTGAGCAAATGGAAATAGGAAATAAACCAGTCAGTAATTACTCAGTAGAAAATAATCATTTTTGTGCGGAAACCAATAAAAGAGAACCAGCTGTTCATATTTTATTGCATGTAATTTTGAGACATCAATAGATTTTTCATACAAAATGTTTAATCTATTCAACCTGCTGTGAGTCTTTCTAAAAATAGCATCCAATATCTTTATGCTTTAGATCATATTACTCATTCATTTATACTCTTATTTCAAAACTGTATCTATTCTAGAATTTTATACTTTTAAGTGACTATTCCAGATCATTAAATTCATAGCTTTTACTCCCATGAAATAATTTACGAGGAGTTTCAATTTTAATTCTTTTTATAGAATTATTCTGGGTCTTCTCTTCATAACATTAACCTTTTCAAAGAACATCCAGATGGTACACAGAGCTTTTTAAAAAAATCTCCCCTTATCTCAAATTGATTGTATTCTGTTATAAATAAGAAAATATTTATTCCTAATGATACATCCTTTCTTATAAGACTTTTCAAATAAGACATTTCAAAGGAGAAATATTGCCAGAGAAAGAGATGTGTGTGTGTGTGTGTGTGTTCATATAGAAAATAGAAAGATGACAGAATGTCATACACAAAATATGAAGTGGATTTACATAGATATTTATGTGAATGTATATATGTATATATTTTTTCTCATTCTAAAATATATTTCACCTTACTTTTATAATGATTTTTGGGCCATGTATGATACAATGGAATTAGCTTAGAAGGGGAAATCAAATACTTATTTAGCACTTTCTTTTCCCGTTAACTTTGGACAAGTTACTCTTTTGCTTCCACTTTCTTCAGTTGTAAAACAACATGGTGGGATTGCTGACAGCCTTCATGAGAGACAATAGAGAAATCACTCCAATTACAGCAACTTATTAGGTTGAACCACATGAAATAATTGGTTAAAAAATGCTGAATATTGACAGTTTTGTAGAGCTCAACCCAATAAGTGTTGTCATTATTAATATTATCAGCATTACATTGCAGAGATTAGGAGAACTGGAGGCGATGGATAAAATACAGTTACCATAATGCCCAACAGTAATGTTCCTTTCCTGACCTTGTCTTATCTGACATTTTAGGTTTTCTAATAGAGGGCTGATCTTTATTTATGTTTATACTTTAAATTTCACAAAAAGGCACAATTGCCAGAGCCAAGAAAACCCTAACATTTGAATCAACATCCCTGGGAATTTTACCTAAATCTTAAATAACCTTGGAATTTGAGGATGTATCCAGGGCTCACGTTTAAAAATTGACAGGTGTCTTACATTCCGCCAACCTTAGTAGGATAATTTTCCTGAAGTACTGCTTTCATTCTGACTCTCTTTTTCAAGATTGTGGGATGCCTACATTAAATCAAATTTAAAGCTACCCTGTAATCCAGTTCAATGAATCTTACTCTCCAGCGCTTACTCTGACTCCAGTCAGATTGGTTCTCGAGCTGTCTCCTGAACATCCTTTCTTAAATGATTTCATACTTATCTTCCGTTCTTTTTGTCTCCTCCTCTTAAGTCCCATTTCCTCCATTTCTTGACAATTTAAGCTCACAGGGATCACAACCATCTTCTCTATGATTGTACTTTCTCTTCCCCAAATTTGAGAACTTATTACAGTGTGGTGTATTGTTTTATAAGTCTTGTGAGTTTAATCATAGGGAGTACATTTTTGAGAACACAGATCACATTTATGCTTCTTAACCTTTTTATATTCATTTAACTGACTGATTATATTTTAGTCTTACAGTGGAAAGAGTTCAAAATCTTTTTAAAATAGTTTAATTGATTTTATTTGAGCTGTATTACAACTTTTTAAAGATTATTTTATGATCATGTAGATGCATGCATTTCCCTTCACAGAAACAAAAAGAAGAAAACCAGGGAGGTAATACTATTTAACACGGTTAAGCTGATTAAGTATACCTAAGCTTAGAATGGTTTACTCCCTAACTCCCTAACTCCCTAACTTTAAACTCTATTACCGATTTAATAGGTCCTTGTGTTACACTGTACGTACAGTAAGTCAGAAGTAGTTTTCTTAGGACTTGTGTATTTATTTTATAAATTTGACAGATCAATCTTTTCACATACTTTCTTAAAGGTCACACTGATCATTTAGGCTTTATTTATTAACGTGTTTTTAATATCTTTGAAAAGAGAAAAAAAATGCATTTCTTTTCTCCCAACCTGACTTCGTTTATGAGATCCAGCCAGCCATCTGTCTTTTATAAAACATCACTTTCATAAAGCCTTTCATGATCAAAAATAACATTCATAAAAAGCTTTGAAAAATGAAAGTTCTCTGCAATGAAAAAATAGGACAGGTGTAAATGTTGAGGCACTTTCTCTCAGATATCATACTTCTTTTTTTATCTAAGAAAGTGTTTTTGTCTCTGTATTGCTGGGATTGTAATTTCCTAAAGTAAGAGCTAAATTTTCTTGATATCTGCTGTAGAGTTAAAATGAGTTTAGCTTATAATAAATATTAACAATATTCAGTCCTCATCAGTGACTTCTTAAAAGTAAATTACATAAAACCTGTCTTAAAGAAACAAAACAAAACAAAACCCTGTCTTAAATGCATTGTTTTTGCAGACACTGACTTTCCACATTAGTCACTAGAATAGTGATAGCTACCATTTACTAAAAACTTAATATGCTGGGTACTCTGCTAGCGAGTTCTCATGTATTATTGCTAATTTTTGTAATAGTTCTGCAAGATATGTATTATTATCCCCATTTTAATAATGTAAGAGCTGAAAGAAAAGAAATTAACCTACATAAAGCCAGAGAACTAATAGAAGAGCTGCCAAATTCAAAATAGGTCCATATGTCTCCATAGAATGACCTCTTAAATAATGACAACAACACTGGCAATAATAATAGCTAAAATATAAAGAGTTCTTACAGAATGCCAGGCAATGTCCCAAGCTGGTAATTTTGAACACATATATTATACTTAATGGCCTATAAATCTAATTTTCCTTAAAAATTTGGCAAAAGTGATTTTAATTTTTGTGTGAGATAATGTCATCTCACTTTCTAGGAAGTGCCCCTTCTAATTAAAACCTTGCACTTCAAACTTCGTAGTGCTTCTCTTCTTCGTGACCTACAAGTTCACAATGATAAGTAGATTATCTGCAACTTGGTATGTTGTTTGTGGTTTCCAAAATGTGGTAAGGACACTGTGTGAAAAGAAGATAATTTTTACTGGGAGTCTGATTTACAGCAGCCAAAACAACAAGGAGACTATAGCATAGTCAGATTATATATTTACTCATTTAAAGCAGAAGGTATCATTTTCATGTTTAAATCTATTATCCCGGCACTGCTTTTCCTATCAGAATATTAGAGAATTTAAATTTATATACAGAAGACTTTCTAAGTAAGCACAATTTATATTATGATTTAATTTATGTCATCCATTGTTTTCCAGTGTTTTTATCCATTGGCACCTCTTCTGTGAAAGAATGAGTTGAATAAATATTGACTTCCAGATTATTTTTAAGAAGCTATGTTTAAAAGGCTTGTAATAACTTTTAGGTCATCTTTTAAGTTTATGTTGCTTTTACAATAAATGCTGTATTTAGGGAAAGTATATTTAACTCTACAAAGTCTCATCCTAAAAGAGACTGCTGCAGGTATAAGGACACATTTTATATAAAACATAAATCACTGTTGCTTTGAACTGTGTGACCCCTTTGCCTCACACAACCTAAAGACCTGACCTCCTTTCGTATATCAGTAGATAGAGCATGGAACTCATAAAGTGTTTCATTGTTTGATATCTAGAGAGCATAGGGGTATGGACATCATTCAATTTTATATATATATAAAGTGTGAAGAAACTAAAAAATTAAACTGGTGAAACTGTTATGAGGAAAAGATAATACCATTTACTGTTACTTAAATGACTAGTGATTATTTAAATGTCTAAAATCGTGCCAAAATTGCTTAATATATTTTGACATTTGGCTCCATGTGCACATCCATTCATACCTTATGGCATTTATTTTGTACCATGTCTTACTGTCAGTCCCCTCCAACCAAAGTCCATCAGGACAACTTTTAGTTAAACAAAATTGCATGTATTTGCTCACCATAATGAGTGAGACAACACACCACATACTGGCATCCCAGTATGAGAGTATTAGGAGAGACTTGTTAAAGGATTTGGGCTGTGAAAGATAGGTCTGGAAGGGTTCAAAGAAGCATGCTTTATTTCTAGGCTGAGTGTTGTTACAGAATTGGAGCAGTTCTTTTAACTGGGTATCTTTTACTTTTTTAAAGATTTTGTTTATTTATTTGACAGAGAGAGAGAGAGCTCAGATGGAGAGCTGTAGGCAGAGGAAGAGGGAGCTGCAGGTTCCCTGCTGAGCAAGGAGCCCAATATGGGGCTCATCCCAGGACCCTAGGATCACGACCTGAACCAAAGGCAGACACATCCAACTGAGCCACCCAGGTGCCCCTATAATTGGGTATCTCAATACATTTTTTTTTTCCTAGAAGATGGAAGGAGTGGAACATACCTGGAATAATAATTGGTATGGAAACAACATTTACTCATATTAGCTGACATAGAAGGGTCTTGGTCTATTTGGCAATTGGGACAGTGTTCTTGTTTTCAATTGTGCTCAGACATGATTATGGAAAGGTCTTCTTTTTGTCTTGTTCAAACAAAGTCAAAGAACAATCATGTCTGTTGCTAGTTGTTAGTGAAATTGTTTATGGTCAACAGTAGAAAATCAAAGCCTATCAGAGCAGGCCAATTCTAAACTGAGAACACACCTGAGCTGTCTTGTCTTACTTTTTCTTATCTCTTTTCTTTTATCTCTTTTCTCTCCTTTTCTTTTCCTTTCTCTTCTCTCTTCTCTTTTCTTTCTCTTCTTTTCAATAAACAGAGTAGTTTATGATAGTTAAAGATAGCATTAGATTGTTCCTTTACAACCAAAAGCAAACCAAACTATAGTGGTGAAGAGGAAAGGGAAAACAGAGACTGACAAAGATCAAATGATGTTGCTGACCTGCTCGTTCTGTTATCTACTGATGTTATCTACTGATACGCCAACCAGCATTGGCATATAATTTTTCAGATTTTAATGAGCTCAGCAGTAAAGCAAGATAACTTCAATGAGCTATCTGAATATCAGGAAGTGAATTCATGCAGCAGATATTGAAACTTTTTAATGGATAATTCAGATTTCTAATAGTTTTGTTTACTATACTTCTGTTATTCCATCTCTAGGGAAATACCAAGAGTAATTTCTTATTGATCCTTTTCTCATGATGGGGACTTTCTTGGTCTCAACTCTAAATCTAAGTATGAGTCATTTGCTCTTGATTTCTAAGATTCTCCCTTATATAGTCAGAGAAAGAAATTGACTGTATAATATTAATGGAGCAAAAGTGATATTTGTAAGTAATTTCAGAAGTGCTGAAACTTACCTATACGGTTCACGTCAACTTGTTAGCAGATTTTCTCCAAAATGGGAAAAAAAAACCTGTGTATTATTTTTATCTCTTAATTAGAACTCAGGGAGCTTTTTATTTTAAACACTCCTAACTCTTCTTTCAGTGGAGCTGTTTAAACTTGCTTTACATAACTTTTGAATTAACATTGATAAAATTATGTAACTGAATGAACATGTAATCATCAATGCTTTTCCTCCTCCAAATCTCTCCCAAACCATGAAATTATCATACTTGACTTAATCTGAGTCACCATCAGTCATTGTAGAGAGCTTAGAATTTATAATGGAACAAAAAAATTATTTTTTCTTCTTTAAGAGATACCATGTTGGTACTTGGCAGAAAGGTTGCGCACTTGAGTTTTTTTGATTTAGAGAAAGAATGGCAATTTTCCAGTGTTCTGTGTTGTCTTTTTTGAAGAAGCCTTTAATAGCCCAGTTGAACTGAAGTAGATAAATGTAGCATCCTTTTCTGGAATTGGATTGGATGTTTCATTGCAAAGAAAATAAGAAATTAAAAATAGCTGAAAAATACTGCCAGAATTAAACTCTAAAGCAATTTCAAGAACAAAATCTGTTGAACCAGGAACCAGAGATCTGTGTACATTTGAACCAAAACATGGCACTATTTAAGCAATAGTCATCCTCAAAAAAATACTGACATATAGGGATGCCTGGGTGGCTCCGTTGGTTAAACATCTGACTGTTGATCTCAGGGTTGTGAATTCAAGCTCTGCATTGGACACCATGCTGGGTGTGGAGCCTACATTAAAAAAAAAAAAGTTACTGACATATAGAATATGATGCCCTTATATAACTATTAAATAGTAAATGGTAGTTTCAAATTGAATGGAATCACAATTAAAATGATTCTTCTAAAAAGAACAGATTTAAATCAGAGGTATATTTTTCAATGTATAAATAATCTGTTATACAGCTTTTTCATTAATGGTCATAACTGTGAAGGTGCTTCTAAATAGAATAATCCATGAAAAGCACGGACTCAAATATACATTCTACCTGTAACTCGATGTGTGGCTTTGTGTACCTCACTTCACTTCTCTAAGGCCTTTTTTTTCTCCTTTCAATACAAGAGCAGACTAAGTAATTTCGAAGGTAACTTCCAGGTCAATCTATGGTACTGAATCATGCAATATTGGGGGTTCATCCTAGAGCTGTTTATTTTCTTCCAAAGTAACAAAAGCATATACAATATAGAGGATGTGATATTGCTTTAATTCAATTAGTTATTATATATATTGAATATGATATATTATATATATTATATATAATTATATTGAATATATTTATATGATTAATATATATTGAATATGATTACCAGAGCACTATAATAGCAGTATTAAGACCAAGACACATAAAACAATATACATGACTATAGAATGAGTCGCTGAAGCTAAGGAATTTCTATTACGGTGAAATGTACATGAGTGTAAAACAAATAAGGAATCTCAGCATTTTCGAATCTCCAGCCTAAATCACAACAGAAACAAAGTGAATAGTCTGATGTATCCTGGGAAATCACATGGGCAGTAGCCCTTTGAATGACATCAGGGTTTGGAGAAAGGTCATGTTAGATTGAGATGATATGTGTCCAGGGCACAACTGTAATCAAAGCAACCATGCTCCTGTTAACCTTTGCCAGACAGAGAAAGCACTCTCCCTTTGAAATCATAATATGTGTCTGGTGCGGTTCTAAGCACTTTACAATATATTAACTCAATCTTAGCTTTATGTTTATTTTGCAGTTGAGAAAACTGAAGCACAGAGTCTGAGCAGTTTACCTGAGGTCATAGAGCTAACAAGTACCAGAGCCAAGATTAGAATACAGGCAGTCAGCTTCCAGAATAAAAACTAGATCAGCCTGCCCTGTGCACACAAGTATTTACTCACCAACACAAAATGAGAATATATTTTTCTTCCCAGTGAAGTTGATTGGTTTGATAAAAACATCTTCGGAAAAATCAGAGCTGCACTGTTGGTTCCCTGGTTACATCACACCTGATTCATCACACCTAGAACCATTGCCTTATTATACCCTGCTTCTACCGACCAAGATAATATGTCTAAACTGCTCATAATTATTTCAGTAATTGCCAGATCAAAATGTTTTTCATAAATGAAAAGCAAAACTTGGAAAAACCAGAAAATATATTTTACTAAGTGTTCTTATTCATCTGGAACACCAAATATATGGAAAGAATTGAACTCCCAATTTGATATAAGAGCTTACCCATGTAGAGTACTTACTATGTGCCAGGCTTTGCATATGTTAACATTTTGATCCTTATCACCACACTTTAAGTTGGCATAAAGCTATTGCTATATCATTACTATTTACAAATGAGGAAAAGTGAGGTCAAGGTTAAGTAACTTGCCCTCAATTTCCCAATTTGTCAGCATTAGAAAGAGGATTTAAACCCAGAGAGTCTGGATGGAGTCCACACTCAATATGGTAAGGATTTATTTAATATGTATGTTTTGTTCATTCTTCATTCATTCTTTCATTGCCCTAGCATTCAGTCACTCAGCAAATATTTACTGAATACTGCCATGTGGTGTTACATTATGACCTGAGGAGTTAACTGTTAATGAGATAACAGAGCACTATAATAGCAGTAGGGCAAATAGTTGTGAAACAGAGTCTCTGCAAGAGGTTAACTCTGGTTAATGTGATCAGTGACAATGTCTCTATTTTAGTCATCTGAGGACAAAATTATAAAAGAGATGGGAAGATAGGTTTCAAGAAAGCAAGACAGATAAAAATAAAATTCTACAGAACATAGTTTTAGACATGTCGTCAAATGTCACACTGTCAACCATTTGAGAGCTATGTTGATTAGGGAATAGAAGAGACTACAGTAAAGGTTAGGTTGTAGACAGCCTTGATTTTTCAAAGTTTATTATGATAAAGTGTAGAGATGTGGTTTGATGTTTTTTATGAGGTGAGAATGGCATCATAGGTGACATAACAAATCACGGGTACTTGAGTTTTAAGTGGAGGAGAGAAACTCTGCATTCGCGGCTATAATTATAAACTGGTTAATAGATGGGACTAAAGTTAATTAAACAAAGAGGCCCTTGGAGAACATAATCAAGACTTTTAATTTAATGTCAAGTCATTTGAGGACATTGTGAGTTTTTTTTAGATCCAATCAACAATTGTTTATTTAACAGCCATGGCAATATAGAGTCTTTGGGAGTCTCTGGATATTCACCTTTGTCCCCTTCCGATTGCCTTTATTTTTCCTATCCTAGCCAGAGTTATATTTTAAAGGAGAAATCTGATCACATTCCTCCCAGACAGAAAACTTCACAGACTTGCCATTTTCCTCCGATTACAATAAACAAATACTGAGCATGGCCCCTAGCGTCCTGGGGGACTTAGCCCCAGCTTACTGGTCTTTCTTATTCCTTCTCACTCTGCCTAGGACTCTCTCACCCAACCCCTACCCCATCCTCCTAATGCCCCCCACCCAACACACTTGCTGATTCCTCTGCCTGGGTTATTCTTCTGGGTGTCATCCCTCTCCCCAACACACATATGCGTGCGTGCATGCACACACACACACACACACACACACACACGCTCCTTGTTTCCACAAGGTAATTTCTACTCATTAATAAGATAATTTGATTAATATCTTTCTCACCAACAATTAATGACTATAAGGGCAGGATTGTGTCTGCTTTGTTCATGATCACATTCCCAGCACATATTACATGGTATCTGACACACACTAGGCCCTCAATAATATGTATTTAATAAATAACAAAATGAACCATTAGACATTATTGGAAATGTAAATATGTACCGAGTGGTCCCACGCAAGCTAAATATGGAACAAGAACTAATACATTAACGGATAAAGGGGGGATAATTTGAGATAGTAGAACACTCAAGGCTAAGTATTATGGTACCAATTTCCAGGCTGGCAAGGTTATCAAAAATGACAGTGCCTAGTAGGGGATTAACATGGTAAATATAAGGTTCATGAGAATGTTCACGTGAAATATAGCAGACATCTCATATGAAGAGTTGATGAGAATTAAGATTAGAAACTTGTTTTATCTAAGATTATAAATTTAATCTGTAAGGCCATGACAAGTTACATATTAATAGTAAGGAAATGGCAGAACAAAATAATTCTCCAGTCCAGGTTGATTTGTCTATAAATATCAGAGAAAATATGGCTTATTTTTCAAGCATATGGCTCAAATTCTGGCTCATTGAACTGGGCAAATAATTCAACCATTCTGAAATTTAGTGTCCCTTTTAGCAACATGAGCTATTTACACATATCTTGGTGTAGTAATTTGGGGATTAAATGAAGTAACTCATTTAAAGTAACTTGCAGAGTTCTTTGTACACAATGGATTCAAAAAAACATATTGTGTTACCTCCCTTCCATCACCTCCTTTGTCTGTAGGAAGGATTGCTCTAGAAAGACACAGAAAGCAAGAAACATCCTATAGATTTAATAATACAGGTGTATTCATTCCCTAGGGCTGCTGCAACAAGGTACCACAAACTGGATGTCTTAAGTAAGCAGAAATTTTTTTTCTCTCACAGTTCTAGAGGCTAGAAGTATGAAATCAGTGTATCTATAGGGTCATACTATCTCTGAAGGCTTTGGTGAGGATCCTTCCTTGCCTCATCCTAGCTACTGGTGGTAGCCAGAAATCTTTGGCATTCCTATCCCTTTCCCTGTCACATGTCCTTGCTCTGGTCCATCTCTGTCTTCTCTCTCCTCATAAGGACAGAAGTCATAGTGGTTTAAGAGCCTAACTTAATTCAAATGACCTCAAATTAAGTCATTACATCTGCAACAATCTTATTTCCAAATAACATTCTAAGGTTCCAAGAAAGACATAAATTTTGTTGGGTACTATTGAACTCTGTACAATAGGTATTAAATGACAGGGTTCTACACTGAGATGTTGGCAGAAAAAAAGGGAAGACACTGGACACATTTTAGACTTATTTTAGTGAACAAAAGAGTAGAAATTGATGAAGACTGAGGACAGAATTGTTGAAAACTGTTTATGATTAATCTTTTTGTAGTACTTTGTCTTTGAGAGTCAAAAGAAAAGCAGATGCAAGGGGATTTCTTTCAATATTTCCTTCTCCTTTACATCATAGTCAGAATTACATATTTCAACAGTGAAAACCATCTCAGGGCCTGCTTAGATCTCATTTTCTAGCACTCTGACCCACAATTGCTCCTATTTTGTGCCCATTTGCAATTTTACAGTGGAGAGTTATCCTAGGGAATACTGTTTAGAGACTTATTCCCTTCTAAAGAAACCAGTGATTTATAGGTTATTTAGTAAATATTTGTTTATCCAGAAGAGGTGTTTATCCAGGTGACATAAAGTTGGGAATTAGAACACAAGTAAGACTCAACATCAAAAGAATCAATGAAATTACTTAGGTAAGGGTTGTAGAAAATTTGTTCAAAGGAAAGTTTATTCAGAATTCAAATCTATAAAATTGATGAACACAGAATTGCTCTTATGTGGTAGAGGTGAGAGGCTAGACATTACAACTCCTCAGGCCTCCATGACCCCAAGGTGATTCCTTGGCTCCAGGAACACAGTTTATAAAACTGTAGGTGATGGTAAAGAACAGAGAATAGGACAGAATTTAGCTCACAGCACTCATGTGATCTTGGGAAATTAGCATAATATCTCTGAACATCATATTCTTCATAAATAATATTTACAATCCCTGGTCTTTTAAACTCTGCAATTGAAATGTAGGTCATTCTAAGCATGTTCCACAGACAGTGATAGTCATGGAGTCCTCATTGATATAAATGTACTTTTTCTTTAAAATAATTAATTTATCATTAGCATGATAATAAAAAATAAATTTATCAGCAAACAAAAGTGAAACAATACATATGTGGGCATCTCTACACTTCACTAACTTCTGAGTTGATCTCTGTTCTATGTCAAGATTAGTTAAGATACTATCCTCTGAAGCATAGTCTTCTAAGGATTTCTCCATGGGGGCTCTCTTCCTATCCCCTTTCTTTTACCTTGTTGGCATTTATTATAATTACCATTTGCCTTGGTTATTATACCCCTTTTAAGTTCTAAGTTCAGGAAAATTATTTTCAAAATTCCTAATGTTACTCTAAACGAAACTTTTTCTCAGAAATTTGGGTTAAACTTTTCCTTCCCAGGGTTTTTTCTCTAGTGGTAACCCTTCTGTGTAGAGCAGTGTTTTACTTGCAAATTATCATCATTGCACAGCAAGTGCTTTTATTTTATAAACAGGTTGAAGTACTAGAAGGAAGATGTTTGAAGAGACATACAACAATTTACAGCAGGAAATTGAAACAAAAATTTTCCTTGATTCATTCCTCTTCAGCTACATTTTGAAAAATTTCCATCTTTTTTCTGTGCTTAGTAACCTGGAGGTGTATTAACCAATTGGCCTCTTATAAATGGCTTTTTGTTACATGATGATGAACCAATGCCCAAATTTTTGCTTATGTTTTCTCCTCTATTTGAAATGCTCTAATGCACATGATTACCCTTCAGAACTGGAAAATTTTTACTCATTCTTTATAACGTATTTTATCCATCTCCTTTTATAGCAGTCTTTTTTAAGTGGTCTAGTTGGTGCGCCTCAATACTGTAATAGTTTTCTCATGGTAGGAGCAATACTGAAGGTATGGACTTTGGAGTAGAGGACAGAGGCTGGAGTCGTGGCTTAACCCTGTACGAGTTGTGTGTCAATTTCTTTGTTCATTGAGTTACATAAATAACTTAACTCCTAAGTTTAAGTAATAAAATTAAGCATATGAAACACACTTTTTTTCAAATGTTATTGTAGTAATCAAGTGTGTTTCTTAACTGAACAAGATTATATTACATTCTTTAAAAGCTTAGTAAAAATAAGACTTTAATCAAGCAAACAATTGTGTATAGGTATCAGATGGGTCCAGTAGTCCTGATGCTTGGATTCATAAAGGGCCTTTTTTTGTGTGGCCTTTAAATTATGCCAAATAGGAATATTTCTAATGTAATGGGGTTGACCTTTTCAAGTGATGTAGATTATTAGAAACATGAAATTCAACAAGTAGGTATTTCCAAATATATTAATATAGCATGTATGAGAAGTCTCCAGAGTCAGAACTCCTAGGTTCAAATCCCAGGTTTGTCACATTGTAGCTGTGTAATTTAGAGAAATTCTTTAATTCTCTTTAACAGTTTTCTCTTATAAAATGGGAATAATTATAGACCTAATCATAAATTAAGTAATAAAATAAATAACATTTTTGTGAGGACTAATAGAGTTATTTTAAGTAAAGTGTTTAAAATATCTCCTGAAAAAGAGTAAACATTGAGTACCTGTTTGCAATTATAGCTATATGCCAGCCACTTTGCTAGGTACAAGGATTCTGTGGTGAACCTTGGGGAAGATAGGCATTGAGCACATAACAAATATGAATATATAATTCCAAATTGTGATCATGTGAGAGAGAAAAATAACAGACGTTTTGAAGCACATAATAAGGAGGAATAGAATGAGGGTAAGAAAAAAGGAGTTACAGGTAAGTGTTCTTACCATAGGAGAATATTTTGGTATCTAAGGAATGATTTATTTTCCCTCAATATTGTAGTCTGTTTAAACAATAAATAACTAAAACTTGATAAATTATACCATTTATTTTTATTCTTATAAATAACCCTTGCATAATTTTGGGCTTTTTCACGTATACACTTTCTCAGAGAAGGAATAAACACGTTGTCTATTTTTATAGCTTATCAACTAAGAGTGTGCCAGCCTCCACCACCGGTACCCAATGCTGAAATTTTGACAGAAGATGATGAATTCGAAATAGGTAAAGTCTGACAAATTAAAAAAAAAATACTATTAATAGAGATATTTGCTTAAAAAGAAACAAAAAAGAATAATAGCAACCTATCTTAGAACCTCTTTCTTTGGATTTTTGGGGCTAGTTGGGAATTCTTAAGATTGGGCGGCAGTGAAAAGACCAAAAGGGATTATAGACAAAAGCAAGAATCATGTGTGTCTAGGATGTATGACTAGAAAACCAGTATGGGGATTTGAACCATAAAACATATTCTGGTGGTTTCTTCCAAATTATTATTTTGTTGCCTTTTCTGATACACACATGTTGTTTGAATTCAGGCTTAAGCCTAAAACATACAATGAAGGATATGTAGGGTATATTAGAATGCTTTATTTCCATACCTTTGAAAATAAGTGGTGGATTATGTTCAATTTGAAAATAAAGTCCTTTCAAAACTAGGTTGGACGTCAGCGCCCGGCTAGCTCAGTCGGTAGAGCATGAGACTCTTAAAACTAGGTTGGAAATTCAATCCCAATAAAATCTCATATTTTGAAAAATGATATAACAAAAGAATGTTGCCATAACAAACTTATTGTTATCATGATACTGACTTTGATTGGGGAATTAAAATATTAAAGACTACTGTAAATTTAATCTTCATATAGAGTGAAACTTTGAATCCTTTTAACTGCTTGATATATTTTTAATGACTAGCTTAGCTATACCAACTAACACCGGTTAGATCTTACTGTAGTAGAAGCTAATTTGCTCTTGGCTTCAGTTCTGATTGGTCAGTGTTTATGAAGCAGTTGTAGTTCAAAATTTTGAATATTGTCCCTGCTTGTAACTAATAGAATTTTATACCAATTGAAAATGACTAAAAAAAAAGAATATTCTGCAATATTTACAGATTTTACAATTGAAACATCCTCATTTTTAACCATCACCTTGTTGCCTATCTGAAGCCTCTTATTATTATTATTTTTTTAAATAGGTGACATTATTAGGTATCAGTGTCTTCCAGGATTTACTTTGGTCGGCAATGCAATTCTGACATGCAGATTAGGAGAAAGACTCCAGATGGATGGAGCACCTCCCATTTGTCAAGGTACCAATTCTTATGATTATTGATCTTTGAGTATTTGTTTTATGTTTGACTGGCAAAATTGAGAAAAGTCTATTTTACATAAATACTAAATATTTAACTGGCCATAATGTTAAAAGTTATAGAACTCTTATGTGGTATCTTTTTTTAAATTACTTTTCAGGTTTAACTTTAAACATTTTTTTATTCTCCCAAGGTTTACTTTTTTCTTTCCTTTTTAGTTTATCCTGAAGTTAGTTCAATTTATTTAAATTAATTTTGCCATGAGGGGTGGAAATGGGGATGGAAAATAAGAGAAACCTTAAATAAAGTCCCCAGTGTTGACTGCCTTTACTTGAAATAGTTTCTGTTCTAACCAGTAAATTTGTTAAACTTTAATGGAACACCTGTTAAGCAGAAAGTTTGAGTAAAAAACAAACAAACAAGCTATAAATGGTCCCTGTTGTGAGGGCAACAAGATTTAAGGTATATGACAGCCATCCAGGTAATAGTAATAGAGTGTTAAGGAAACAGGCCAGGGAGATATCAAATCATGTAATGTTTAACTGTTTATGGGGCAGGAAAAGCTTGATGTCACCATTGCTCCCTGAGTCTTGGTTCCATATGATAAGTAAGACTTTCATAGAACAGAGATAGACAAATGGTGGTTGAAGTGACAGATGAATATACAAAGACACAAAAATTAAAAAAACAGAAGTTTAGACTTCAAGGAATTCACTATGGAATTAGAAGGGCAAGACCCTGATGGATCTTGCATAATTTGCTAAGTTTTGATGTTCAGAAATCATGCATTGTTAATTTGTGTAATCCCCTGGAGCCCAGAACAGTGTCTACTACATCGTAACTAATTATAAATATTGGTTAATTTGAATAAAATTGAATAGAACTTGATTGTCTCTCCCCAAATTTTCTTAGGTTACTTCCTTCTTTGAGGTTTATTCCTGAGCAATGGAAATGTTTCCTGTGCAGTATCTTAACTGTTACAATGAACCTAAAAGAAGACTTTTGTTTATTATTTCAAACATGATATAAGTAGGATTAACATTTAATTTTCTACCTCATTGAAATCCTTACAATAAAATAGAAGGATTTTTACAAGGGGCTTTACAGAAAGACATGTTTAGAGGTAAAAACCAACACCAATGTGACAATTTTCCTTTCTCGAAGTCAATGACTTTAGAGCATTTTGAAATTGTTTGGATTTTCTGAAGTCTATCACCTGTAATCTTGATATTTAAGTATCATTCATTCAATTTCCTCCTTTATACAAGGCTATCTTTTCACCACTTAGAATTATGTAGGATACATATTCAGATATTTAGACATATGAACATGGAGGATAGATTTTTAACCTTTTGGGAAGTTATACGTGGAAAAATAACTTGGGCAGACACAGGAATTTGTGAACAAGCTATTACATGTCAAGACTTCTTTGACTCCAGTATATAAATACATCGTGAGTTCTTGGAGGGCAACACTTAATTTTTGGGGGGTTCTCTGGATCCCAATTTAATAAATTTCTAAAAATCAAAATAAAACAATCCAGATAACTTAGCTATGTAATAATCCCTCATCTCTCAGACTTTCAATATTTTTCTAGAATCAGAATTTTCTATAGATTAGTAATTGCCTCTCTTCTTGTTATATGTACTATAGAGAACACAAAAAAGATTATTTTTTATCCTATAATGACACTTCAGATACTAGCTAAAAAGTAATAAATCACCCCTCAGAATCAGTTTATGCAATGTTACTATATTAATTATTGACCAGGCACTTAAGCCAAAACTCTGACTTTACTCTTTTCTTCATTTGAGTTAACTCACAAGCTCGCTAAAATAGACATTCTTTTTGGAGTCTGGTAGAATTAATATGCATTGTTTTTAGTCTGTCTTAAATTATTTAATATTTTTTTCACTTTTCCTAAAAGGGACTGCAACAATTTTGTTATTCTTCCCTTTATCCTTCTAATTTTCTATATCACGTTTAAAATATGGAAAGCAATTCTAAATGTGTTGCTCTTTAAAGAGTTTGATACAGATGAAGTAAAAGGGGTGGTATAATGATGGTTAAAACTGTGGGATCCATCCAGGTAAACTTGTGACACTTTATGCATTTTAAACTTTCTGAGCATCAGTTCCCCTATATGTATAATGGGGGTGAAAATTGTACATACTTTGTATAGTTGTTGTGACAAGTGACATAATGCACAAAAAGTGCTTAAGTGTCTTAACATGTAGTCACAATCAATAAATATGTTTTATTCTTGATAGTTGTTGAGTTTCTTGATATGTGTTGAATAGTATGCAAATAAGTTGATTTGTGTATCTATAGTAAAATACATTGAATCATATCAATTTTTCAAAAGTAATATGGGGTATTTTTTCAGTTTTAAATAAGACATGGCAGACATGGCACTTCCTTTTTAATAACCGAAGCCTAGGAAGGGAGACAAAAAAAAAAAAATACACGCACTCACACATATATAGCCATGAAATTGCTAACTGCAATAATAGAAGTGTACATTACGGAGACACCAAGAAGGAAATCAACAATTCTGCTCAGGTTGATGGAGGAGAGGTTCAGAAAGTTTTCACAAAGGACAAGACACTTCATCTGGGCGTTGAAATGCACTAACATTTCAAATGCGGCAGATGAAAGAAGGACATTTGAAAGGGAGCATGAAGGAATGTGCAGAGTTCAAAAAGCTGTAAGTAGTTCATCCAATATGATTGGAGCATTTCATTTCAGTGGTGGAGCAGCAGGAAACAAAGTTGGGGAGGTAGGAAATGACTGAACTTGGAGGACTTTATGTCAAACTATAAAGTTGCTGAATGGTTTTTGTGAAGAAGTAACATGCTCAGTAACCCAAAAAGCTACTTAGCTAAGTATTCTGAAAGTATTAAATAGCAGAGCACACACTAAAAAAACCTTTCCTTAAAACTTAACTTCTCATGCAGTTATATGCGTCTATCATTTCAATATGCCATAGCTATATATTCATGAATGTTTTTCATTTTGACTCAAATTTTCCATTCCATTTCCAACTGCCAAATTAACTCTTTTATTTTATGTATTTGTAATTTTGTGAAAAGCAATCATCAGGCTTCTCTTTTTAGACTGAGAATGACCTGCTACCACTTACTTAATTATTTTTGAAAATCTTCAATTCATATCCAAGAAGCAGGTATCTCAGATCAAAGGAAAAGAAACAGAAGTAAAAGCCAAAAATTAAAAAAAATAAAATAAAACAGCTCTTATATATTTTAGCTTTATTATAATCTGTATTTGGTGTTGTATTTTTAGTATATTTAACTGTGTTATGTTCTCTAGTCCCCAAATATCTCAATATTAGTTATGGTAGCTTTGAATTATTTCTTTTCAAGTTATTAAGTTGATAAAAGAGCCATTATATGTTGCTATAATCCACTAGTCTGCTTATTATTTTCTATCCCTATATCACATGGAGACTTTACAACTCAAAATATTTCATTGTCCTCTCATCCAGGAAATGATAAATTATTTAAATCCCTCATCTAGTCCTCTACATTCCAGCAACTATATTTGGTGTTTCCAAGCCTAGCTCAATTGCACAAAGAACTGAAAGATAATCAGTTAAATTTTCATGGTTTAACCACATTTCTGAGATCAGGAGTAGCCTTGCCCAGAATAAATACTCTTGAAAGTATTTATTTCTATATACCTGAGTGAGTTAAAATTTGAAAAGAGAAGAGAGTGAGTTAAAAAAAAAAAATAAAGAAGGAAAAGGGCAGGCAAAGACCTAGATGAGAGACGCAGAAGGAGGGGACATAAGAAGATGAGGAAAGGTAAGGAGAGAATATAAAGAAATCGAAGAAGAAAATGTCTTATCTTTTAATTATCTATGTATTTATAATATGGGAGATAAATGTCTTATTTTTTATTATCTATGTATTTATTATACAGAAAAGTAATGCATCTTCCATGTAATTTAAAAAAAAGGAAATCAGTACCATAATTTTTGGGTCATTCCTCCATTTTTTGAACTGCAAGTTTAATACAAATTATCTCTTCTAACACATAATTCAAGGTTTCGTCTCCTTTATAGTTATTAAACATGAAAGCAGAGTACTGAGTGTTTAAAATGAAGTTTTAACTTAGGTCTAGAAGACTAGCATTATTTAATGATATCTTTCTTTGATAGTGCTCTGCCCCGCCAATGAATTACGCCTAGATTCCACCGGAGTCATATTGAGCCCTGGATATCCTGAGAGTTACCCAAACCTTCAGATGTGTGCCTGGAGCATCTCAGTAGAAAAAGGATATAATATCAGCATGTTTGTAGAGTTCTTCCAGACAGAAAAGGAATTTGATGTTCTTCAGGTGTATGATGGTAACCATAGTTTATATTTACTGCATATTCATAAATCCAGTTCAACTACTCTGGTTATACTTGCAGACCTTCAGTGTAAATAACTGCTTATACAAGAAACAACAGCTTATATTTTATCTTGTACTTACTTTTAAAAGTATCAACATCCAGTTTATCTACATACCATGTGAAAACTGTAGTTAGCTAATTATTTTACAAATTGTAGAATCTTCTATGGAATTAAATATTTAAAACAAAGATGTTTTAAGCTACTGTTGATGAAACAAATTGGTTTTGGAGCAATGTCACCATATCTAATACTATTCTAAATACATAAAATATTAAAGATAAATTAGAACATGATTGTTCAGTTATGTTTAAATTGTATTATTTTCTTTCTAAAGGACCAAATATTCAAAGTCCAGTGCTTATTTCCCTCAGTGGAGATTACTCATCTGCTTTTAATGTAACAAGCAATGGTCATGAAGTATTTCTCCAATGGTCAGCAGATCATGGCAATAACAAAAAAGGTTTCCGGATAAGATATATAGGTATGTGATACTTACAACTTCAGTACACATCTCACTTACATCCTCGGTATGGTTGTGGCTACAGAGCACAAACACAGACATTATTCAATTAGACATAAATCTAAATCACAGCTCCTCCACTAAGGCTTCTTGAGCAGTTTATGTAATCTTCTTCTGTCTGTGTCCCCACGGTCATGATAATCCTACCTCTTGGGGTTTTTGAAAGGATTAAAAGCATTTAGGATATTGATGACTCATACGTGTTAGTTATAAGTTAAACTGATATTTTTAATGCTTTTTCCCAATAGATTTATTTCCCTTGCATTCTCACTAAATTGTTGCTCAAATGTGTCTATCTGACCTATTTTATAAACCTTTTATATGAGAAGGTTAAACAAAAGATAAACATACAATGGTAAAAAGCTTTGATTTTGTTATTATCCACCTACTTATGATATTGTTAATATTGAAAGGGACATGACTAATACATCATTCAAAACCTTTAGTTTTGAAAAAAAAAAAGAATTGTTTTGTCCTTATTGCTTTTCACTGAGTAGTATTTAGAAAGATATGGACTGAAAATCCTTTTTAATATCAAGATAAAATAACTTTTCTATGTGTCTTCCTGTTTATAAGGTGTAATGATACTAAGCCACTAATTTTCTTTTCTTGTTGAGTAAGTGTGTATAAATAGTCATTGTACAAAAGTTACTTTCCTTTTTTTTCCCCATCCTAAGTTATGTCAGAGGCATGGGTATGTGCTCAATAACAGGATATTTTAGAACTAATCAGGCATCTCTTTCCTGTACAGTGCTTGGACCATGTTTCCCCAAGCCAATGGTCATGGCTAGTCAGTTCGACTGAAAATTACTTTCATAAATATTTTATAAATAATTCTGACAGAATAATTCTAAACATGGTCTTCAATAATTTGAATTTTAGTTCTTAAAATATACTCTCATATTTACTCATTTATATAAACTTGCATATATAGTATTCAAATAAATTAATTTTTGTCTATTTTGATTTTAAAACTATAAGATGATAATTTGATTTTAATTGATTAGCAATTTGTCTTTTACATTTTAAAATTGACTTGTCACTGACCTCACACTACTATTATATATATAAATTTTGTTCCACAATAGATTTAAAAATGTTATAGGCATGCAAAGAAGAAAAGTTTTAAAAATTCAAATGCATGCCCTAGTCATCATTAATTTTTTTCGTATTTGAATCATATTTTTATCACATGTATAATATAAATGTCTTTTTATTAAATCTGTGCCCAAAGATGGAATTTAAAAATCAGCACATTAAATTGTAGCTTTAATGATCACAACAACCTAAAGGGAAATTATTCAAATCAATTATAAGCATTAAATTGACTATATTATATACTAAATCCTTATTTATGTTGATATTCATGATAAATTTTGATATAAATATATTGAAAACACCACTTTAACCCCAAGAGTAGCTTGATATATTATATATTTTCCTTTAGAAATAACAGGTTATGATATATATATATTCCAAGTCCAATCTATTTCTTTCTAGTTACTGCTAACATCTTATTTTTCTCAGATGAATACAGTGAAGTTTCAAAGGGTAAATAGATCCTGCCAGGCTGAATAGTCTTAAAAGTACATATATATGAAAAAGCCATTTGACATTATCTTTTGACATTTCAGACTTCAGAAGATGAAGAAAGTTTTATTTTATTGACATTTTTATCACCATATGTAAGCATTCTTGACAGCATGGAAACTCTTTAATAAACTTGGAGAGAGGATTATGGGATGTGGGGGGTCTATTTAGACATCAATCCAAGTGAAATGCATGACCTAACATGATATAGGTGTCTGGAAATAACTTCAAAGTTACATGTAAACAACATGCTCTCAAATATTACTACGAAGACTGTGGCATTTAGGTCCTTCAAATTAAAAGAGGTACAGCTTCCAAAATTCACTGAAATATTTGTAGAGATTTTGAACCACCAGGGTGTTAAGAGAAATATGGGTATTTCAATTCAGAAGACCTCTTCTGTGATGATAAAAAGTTCAGAGTTAGTTTTGTCTCCCAAAAGTTATGCCAGTGGATATTCAAGAGGATAGAAAATTCTATGATGTTCATAGGAAATAAAATTCACACAGATGGTAATTACAATACTGGATTGGGAAGAATTTCTGATTCATTAATTATACAGTGATTCTTTTGTCTTTTGAAAAGCTTTCTACTGTAGTACACCAGAATCTCCACCTCATGGATACATTATCAGTCAGACAGGTGGACAGCTTAATAGTGTGGTCCGCTGGGCTTGTGACCGAGGATTCCGACTTGTTGGGAAAAGCAGTGCTGTGTGCAAGAAGTCTTCCTATGGGTATCATGCCTGGGATGCACCGGTTCCTGCTTGTCAAGGTGAAGTATATTATCCACAAATGGAAAAACGCATTAACAAAAGAGTAACTCTGTTTAACTTTTGTATTTGGATCATTAGAACTTCCAAAAACATAAATATTCAGAAGCATTTTACAGATAACCCTCTTGAAAATAAGAATTAAAATTGCAGAATGATAAGTTTGAGAAGTGAGACACATTGTTTTATTATTCTTCATTTGTTGTTGTGTGATTAATGCCTTTACTCTAATCACTCATACACTTGCATAAACTTAAAAAAAATATTATTACTGTTATTTGAGAGAGAGAGAGAAAGAGAGCAAACATGAATAAGTGGGGGTGGGAGTGGCAGAAAGAGAGAGAGAGAGAGAGAATCTTAAGAAGGCTCCATGCCCAGCACAGAGCCCCATATGGGTCTTGCTATCACAACCCTGAGATCATGATGTGAGCCACAATCAAGAGTCCAAGGCTTAACCAAATGAGCCACTCAGGTAATCCACCCCACCCCCATACACAATTTGCTCATACATCTACCATTCCCATTACCTTGCTGTCAGAAAATGATTAACCCAGAGCTCAAGATTACTTTAGTATGGAGTCTGCAGAAAGAAAAGAGAAGATAAGAGTGGGCAGGGTCACTGAAGACTTTCACTCTGAGCATGCAAAATTGTGCTCTCAGAGCAACAAATTTAAAATGTAGCCAGCCACCACGTCATTTTTTGTTCACTGTTTAGCTAACTTGACAGTGATCTTTCTTTTTTATTTGTATTTTGTTAACAATTGAGGCACTGTCAGAACACTGTATCTTGTTACAGCAAACAGAATGACAAGCTTCTTATTCAACAAATGGCACATTTTAGATATTTGGACTAGATCTTGTTTTTAAAAAGTGCAACATCAGTTATACAAGAAACTCTAATGTCATTGGACTTTGAAAGTTTTGAATATTTAGGGTATCACATTATTTTTTCCATGTGAAATATATTTGATTTATTCTACCCCCATTATAGAGGTGTCTCAAACAACTATGAGCCCTCAAATTAAAAAATGCAGAATAGGGGCGCCTGGGTGGCTCAGTGGGTTAAGCCGCTGCCTTCGGCTCGGGTCGTGATCTCAGGGACCTGGGATCGAGCCCCGCGTCGGGCTCTCTGCTCAGCAGGGAGCCTGCTTCCTCCTCTCTCTCTGCCTGCCTCTCTGCCTACTTGTGATTTCTCTCTGTCAAATAAATAAATAAAATCTTTAAAAAAAATAAATAAAAAATGCAGAATATTCTCAGTTAATAAGTAATGGGTCTTACCTATAATCTACTTATCAGAAGGAATTTATGTAAAACAAATACAATATAAAATTGATCAATTATAATTTAAAATTGAACAAAACCAAGTTAAAATAAGCATAGATATTACCAAACACCCAAAATGGGTTCTTTTATCTGTTAAACTATAATTTTAATTCATGAAAGGTAGCTCTCAGAGGCATGTATAAATAAATGAGAAATAAAAGAACTATTGTTTCCTCATTCTATTTTCTATTGTTTTCTTGTTCTGTTGAGAATTCCTGTTGATGCAGGAAATATTAATCATTTGTTAGAATTCTGTGAAAAGTTATAACCATAGTGGCTTACCAACATTTAAAAAGCTGACTTCCTGTTGAATAGATGTATTTTAATAAAATATCAAAACATCTGCTTTTCTTTGACTAATGAATAGTATTCACAAATTCTTATTATTTCCCAGAACTGATTTGGAAAAGAATCTCTGATCTTATAATTGCAGCATCATGGGAATTTAAAAAATATATAAATAGTAACCATCTAAATCATATATATTTTAAATAAATATTAAAATGATCTGACTTTGAACTAGTACATTTCAGTTATGTAGTGATTGCTTAGATATATAAAATGATATATATATATAATAACCTTTAAGGAAACTTTAGTAAAAAAACAATTGCCTATTGGTTGAAATAAATATCTTAAACTTTCTGAAATTTTGAAGTTGTTTTGTATAGTCAGCAGTATAATGTCATTGGTTGTTTTGGTATATAATATGACATTTATATATGGATTCTTTTTTTTTCATTGTTCTTGATTTAAAATTGTTCTACAATTAGAATAGTTAAATCAAAATGCAGTTTAAAAACTATTTGGCATAGTAAAATGATAACATATTTATAATTCAAGGAATCATTTCCAAAATTGATCTTTTATTATCACTGAAACAATTTTAAAAGATTAGTTGATAAAAAACTTTGTTATATGTGGCCTATTTGTATTTGAAACACAGTTAAATTAAATGAACTGGTTAAATGTCATTGGGAAGAGCTATTCACAGACTGCAGATTTTTGTTTTGTTCCATGTTTGTTTTACATTCTTCAATCATTTTTATTCTTTATCTCTTCAGTCTCCTTATGCATCTTCACATATATTTACTTGAGCAACAGTTACACAATGTGAGCACAATAAAAGATAGAAAATTTAGTCTGCTATTTCTAGTTGCGTTTGGATAGGTGTTTTATCTATTTGTCTACACATCAAATATCCCTTCATTGATTTCCTCTCCTTCAGGAATTGAACCAGTTTCATCCCACTATGCAGTTGGGTATTGTACAGTGTTATGTAGAAATAGTTGCTTTGCATTCCCTGCCTCACTTTTAATCTGTGCTATTCTGAGAGTTCTGTAAAGAAGCCTCTGTGACGACCACTCAGTGATGATGGTTCTTTGGAAGTTGATTTTTTTTTTTTTTTTTTATAGCTGAGAAGTTCAGTTGTAATCTACCCACAGGCATAGTTGTCATCCTATCATTTGAGCATGTTGTCATTTTCTTAGGTCTAAAATATAGCCATTTTATACAAACCACATATGTGGAACCTATTCTTTTTAACTTTATTTCCTTTCTACTTTGGTCTAAGTTCAACCTACACTACTCCAATAATGTATGGTTGATTTTTTTTTTTTTAAATCAGTAAATACAGTCTTTGGTGGGGTTCAGTAGGGAGACGACTTATTACAAATTGAAATTCCCAAAAGTCCTAAGTGGAAATATCAACATTGCTTGAGCAGACATCAGGAAACCATTTATGTTTGCAACATGATAGCAGGGATAATAACATAATTATATGAGATTGCTTATATAATTAAGTCAATATTTGTGCTTTTCTGTTCATAATTTGTAGGTTATCAGATTATAAAAGATTAAATCATTCACCAGTAGGGAGTCTGCCATTCAATTTTGTGAATTTCATATAGATTTCACTAAGGTATTTCACCTCATAGTGAAATTCACATTGATTTATTAAAATTAAACACCTAAGTGGTAGGTTTTCTAAAAGAAGTTGAAATAATTTTAGGTTGAAATGAAAGATAAGTAACTAGAACACAAGTCTATAAATATTAAAACCATTAAAAATATTTCTGTTTCTTAATTACTTTAATAAGAGAAAAATTTAGTTATAAGTCTACTGTGTTTTATAGGAAACCCAAAAGACTATATATTTCAGAATCTAGAAATTTTTTTATTTTATAGAGGTAATACACAAAATACACCAGATGTTACATAGCTGGTTGTAGAGCTGTACCTATAATCAAATACACTAATTTTTGTGCAGACATATATATAAGTATTTACACATATATGAACATGATATAAAAGATAAAAATAATCTCATTTTAATCAGGATTTTGCTGCCAAATATATTCATTTAAAGCTTATGTTTTTTTCTTTGTTTTTGGAGAGGCAAATATGTACTTGTAGAGCACAGATGGCAATCAATCAATCTTAGAGTATATCTGTAGTAATCTGAATTTATGAGATGTGAAAATACCTGATATACTATAAAGTAAATAAAAATTTTTACTGTAATTATCACATTATGGGAAAACTAATTTCACCCAAATCAGATCTATTATAGATGAAAACCAAGACATCTAAGACATATCAATGAGATGAAGGATGATTCATTCTAGGTTTTAAGACAATGTGTCCAGGCCCTATATTTATTAAATATGTTAATCACATGATATTCTATGGATCGTGCCCAAGCACATAGAATTTGGACCCAAGACAAGGTAATATCCAGCTTTCAGTTAAAATAAATCTATGCATCCATGTGTTATATTTCTGGCCAAAGTCATGATGAGTATTAGTTACCAACACTTTATAATCCTTAATAATTATCTATCAAATTAATTGACCAAACTTGCTATGTGGTAGCCCAGTTATAGATTAGCCCTGCATACACTCTATATTTACCCAATTTTCATTCTTATGTAATCTGTATGAATGCTGAAATAATGCTGAAAAGAAACCAAGTAAGAAACAGAGATATAAAGCATTAATAATGTATGGATTCACCAATCCAAAAAAAAAAAAAAACACACATTCAATAGGAGTTTGAAATAAATTATTCAAAAAGTTATGGTTCAGGAAAACTTTTTTAGGAGATATTCTGAAGTTGTTTCAGAGGAATTAATAAAATCCCAAATAGTTTTACATGCTTTACAGTTTAAGAGACTTATCTACTAAATTAAGTATTTTTCTGTTTCTATGATTTTGTACATGTATTCATTATAGCAATTTCCTGTGGGATTCCTAAAGCTCCGACAAATGGAGGAATACTCACAACAGACTACTTGGTAGGAACCCGAGTTACCTATTTTTGTAATGATGGATATAGGTTGTCATCTAAGGAACTTACCACTGCCATATGTCAATCAGATGGAACTTGGAGCAATCATAACAAGACCCCTCGCTGTGTTGGTATGTGTGTTAAAGAAATGGTATCATTTGTGTTTCTATTGGCATCTTGTACACTTTAAAAGATTATGTATTGTTCAAATTTTAGAACTAATCCCTGAAATGAAATGTGATGTCTAAGAGGGAATAAAAGTTAATTAAGCTATCTTGTAATATGAACAATTAGAAGACAAGTACAAGGACATAAACTCCAGAATATTTATGTCAAAAAATTAAAGTGAATTTTATTTTACATAACATAGTTTCACTTAATTTGTAAAATTCATCCATCAGTCAACATGTACTTTCTGTATATGTCCTTGAAAAAAATTTAAAGATTTATAATTAGTAAAATTATATTCCAATACACTCAGCTCTGATTTTTTTATAAGGGCAAAAGATGTTGGTAAGATGACCCATAATTTTAGCTTTCATCAGTATTATTCAGGTTACTTGCATTTAAAAAATATTCCCATTGCTTTCATTACTACCTTAATAGGTAAATGAGTATTATGTAATGGTGACATTAAATAGTTCTGTTAAAGTATATGGTAGCAGAAAAAAATTGGAAAAATGGTGGTGTAAATAAGGTTTTTTTATATTGTCTTTATATTACATTTATTCCTTTCAATACTAATTTTCAACTTAGTAGTCATTTCATTTAAAATGAAAGTTGTTATGTGTAGTCTCAACATAGGTATTGAATAATGCTTCTGTTTATCTTATGTTGAACAATTTTTGAATTAGCCAAAGTGTATAACACAACTCTTGCACAATAACACTATTCTCATAAAACAGATTTCCTCAAAACAGTCCTCCCAAAATTTCTGAACTAATGAGAATATGTCATTTCTGTATATTGCCTATTGTGACCAGTGCTGCAATGAACATGAGTATGCAGATACCACTTTGAGATTCTGAATCCATTTGCTTTGGATATATACCCAGATTGGGATTGCTGAAGCATATGGTAGTCCTCTTTTTAATATTTTGAGGTTCTTCCTTACTGGCTCTACATATATATTCTATAATGGTTGTGCCAGTTTACATTCCCACCAGCTTGTACCAGGGTGTCCTTTTTCCTTCATCCTGTCATTCATATCTCATAGAAATTGTGAAGAAAGACTTCAAAAAGAATACTTTTAAATCAGCTTCAAAGAAAAGAGAAAATTTTAACAAATTAATATAATTGGAATGATTCATCACTAAGACACATTTCATGTCTTTCTGTATTAAGGAATAAATTTGGAAATGATAATACAAAAAAAATAAAGAAGAGGGTAGAGGTAAGGTAGTAATAAAGATTCTGGGTAAATAGAATAATAGTACACAGATTTTTGAAGTGTGGAATAGTATAACATATTCAAGGAACTGTCAGCAATACCAGAGAGCTAGGGGAGTGGAAAAGATTAACATGGAAAATAAATTTTTAAAATGCTAAAGGACTTTGGCACAATAGTGAATGAATTAAGGTAGTGGTGATATAGAGGATGGAATAGATACAAGATACAGTTAAGAAGTAGAACAGACATGACTGATTAACACTTATGTTCTTGGTTTTTGTATAGTTGTTACATGTCCGAGTATCAATTCCTTTACCTTGGAACATGGAAGATGGCGAATTGTGAATGGCTCCCATTATGAATACAAAACCAAGGTAGTCTTCAGCTGTGATCCTGGTTATCATGGACTAGGTCCTGCTTCTATTGAATGTCTTCCTAATGGTACGTGGAGTTGGAGAAATGAAAGACCATATTGCCAAAGTAAGTATCCACTCAGCTAAATTTATTTCATAAGCTATTCTTTTTAAATTTAAATTTAGTTAATTAACATATAATGTATTATTTGTTTCAGGGGTACAGGTCTGTGATTCATCAGTTTTTTATAATACCCAGTGCTCATTACAACACATACTCTCCCCACTTGATTGAATTGCTTGGTCACTTCCTTTTCCAAACACACTAGAGCAAATAATGAGATAATATTATTAAAAAGATCATTTATTCTCATTAAATTTTAAAATTTTGTAAGTTTTTGTTTGTTTGTTTGTTTGTTTGTTTTGAGTAAACTCTCATGAAAAAAGTACAAGCTTTAGACAGAGAAATCCTGTGTTTGGATTCTAAATCTATCACTTACCACAATAAAATTGATAATGCCTATTGCATACTTACAACTTGCTAGGCAAGCACTGCTTTTAGCCCTTTACATGTATTAATTCATTTATTGCTTAGTTCTAATTTTATGAAATAGTTGATGTTATTATACTTATTTTATCAAAAAAGGAAACTGAGCCCCGGTTTAATCATTTTACATAACTCACAAAATCTATAAATGGTGGAGAAATGAGACTCAATCCAAGCAGCCAGACTATACTCTCTGGCTTTTAATCATTATATTATATGATGTTCATTTTCTCTGATTCTAAATTTCTTAAGCTGGAAAATTACAATAATACCTACCTTGTAGTTATTAAAAAGATTTAATGGTATGTTATGTTGAAAATATCAGCTAGAACCTGATTCACAGCATGACCTTAGTAAATATTTATTGAATCAAATTGAGCATATTGTTACTCTATTTCCATGCATTCTTTTTTTCCCATGCATTCTTTTAATATAAATGGCCAGTGTCTAATACAGATAAATTACCTGAGCATAGGACATTCAGATGAAATATTATGTAGTCCCATTGAACTTCCTTCCATAGATTTATTAAGCATTTACTTTGTGCCAGGAAATATGCTACGTTGAAAATTCATTCTTTCATTTTGTGTCCAACACAACTCTATGGCATTTATGACATAAACACTCATAATTTATAAATAATAAAGGAATCAGAAATCTAAATAGGATTATGATTATGATGATTAAGAAGTTCAACAAAGCAAACAATGGTCTTTGTGTAATAAGTATGCAAGTATCTACTATTATTTTACTAATGAATATTCTACTTTACAATCTATTTTTTAGTATCCATATAAAGGGTTTGCCCTCTTTTATAAGATAATCATATTGATGAATTAAAATCCAATGACATCAAAAATAGATGTCAAAACTATAATTATGATATTCTAAAAATATGGTATCTATATTTCTAAATTTTTGCCCCTTCTTTCACAGTTTCTCCTAGGAGTTTTCTTTGCTTCTAGCCTGTTGTTTTCCAGTATTATTTCATTATACAGGCACATGGGATAGAGATATTTCAAGGAGCTAGGAAAAAAATATGTACAATAAAATCTTTAATTTAATTAGGCATTCAACAAATGTTTGTCTTGTTCTTCTGTGATGATGTAGAAGGGTTTAAGGGATTACCTATGATGTTGAAGAATTTAAGAGATACATAAAACGAGGTCCCTATCTACAGGTAAGAGTAGGGGAAAGACGAGGAATCTAAGGACTGAAATACACTGAGAAAATGGAAAGAATAGTGCTTTTGCTGATTATTTATTGATCTTTTAAATTAAAATAATATAAATACTAGTATTACTAGTATTAATAAAAGTATAGCTACTTCAAAGTATTGTTGAGGGATTAGTTCAAAATAATCACTACATTTAAAATTTTATATGCAGTAATTTAAAGTTTGCGAATTTTCTATTTGCAATGGGGACATAAAGCCTTGATGTGAAAGTCAGCACTGTGGGCTGGTGGCTAAGTATGTGATTCTGGAGTCTGACCACAGGGTTTTAATTTTGATCTAGTTATTTATAGGCTATGTAACCTTATTCAATTTACTTAACTACTATGTGCTCCTATCCTAGTCCATACAATTCATACATTGACTCCACCTACCTCATAGGGTTGTTTTGAGAATTACTTAACTTAAAGCACTGGTAATAGTGTCTGGTACAAAATAAACAAGTAATAAACATTATCCACTATTGTTTTTAATTCAAGAAAGACATTTCATTCACAGTCTTTAAATATGAAGGAGTTATAAGAGCTGGGTTCTAAATGACTTAGTGAGTCAATCTCTTTTTCAGTTTTTTTAAACCTGCAAACAAAATATGAAATATGATTCTAATGGTTTTTGTGAAAATCAAATGATATTTTACATGTAAATTTCTTTATCAACTGTGGTAATCTCAACAAAAATTACTTGTAATTACAAGCATACTTCAGAGATATAATGGGTTCTGTTCCAGACCACCACAATAAAGCTAATACTGCAATAGAGGAAGTCAAATAAAATTTTTGGCTTCCCAGTGCTGGTATAAAAGTTATATTTACACTATACTGTAATAACATTGTGCTTAAAAAACTATGTACATATCCTAATTAAAAAATACTTTATTGCTAAAAATGTTAACCATTATCTGAGCTTTCAGCAAGTGGTAATCACTGATCACAGATCACAGTAACGAATATAAAAATAATGAAAAAGTTTGAAATATTGCAAGAATTACCAAAATGTGACAGAGACACGAAGTGAGCAAATATTGTCGGAAAAATTGCACTGATAGGCTTACTCGACCAATGCAGGGTTGTCAGAAACGTTCCATTTGTAAAGATGTAACATCTGCCAAGTATAGAAAAGTGAGATATTCCTGTACTAATTTAGCATTGTTTCAGATTAAAGAGGAAACTTTCACCCAGGTAAGTCAAAAGGATGGAAGTCCTTCACCTTGTGAATTTCTTTCTTTTATGACAACCTGCTGAGTGATCAGATTGGCTAAGTGAAGATGCAAAAATAGCTTCATTACATGTTGCTGTCACTCAGGTTTTAAGAGAACTCAAAGAGGATAGATTTTAAAGTATGTCATGTATTTTCTCTGCATTTTCACACTTATCTAAACATGTCCTGTAAATGTCAATTTCAGTTGTGAATATGTCAGATCACAGAGAATTCAAAATGTTAAAAGCATGATTTTGTTATAAGGACACATTGACTATGGCTTCAAGCATTTTTGTTGTTGTTGTTTTGTTTTGTTTTTGTTTTCAAGTTATTTCCTGTGGAGAACTACCTACACCTCCAAATGGAAATAAGATTGGAACTCAAACTTCATATGGCTCCACTGCCATCTTTACCTGTGATTCCGGATTCATGCTCGTGGGCTCTGCGGTTCGAGAATGCCTTTCTTCAGGTCTTTGGAGTGGATCTGAAACCAGATGCCTAGGTACAGATTTTTTAATCATTTTAAGAAACCACACCCCCACCCTCCACCTCTGAAAAGGAGGTAGCCCTTTTTCTATAACAAGAGATGATCATTTATATTCACTCAGTAAAGACCTAACCAGAAAATGTTTAACTGAAAATGTCTCATGGTAGAAAAACTATTAAAGAGATAACTCTTAAAGTTAATCAACTAGTATTTTAAATGAGAATCTTATGTCATTAAGGAGAGACAGATTTTCTTCCAGGCATGTGAAAATAAAAAGGTGAAAACTAATTGCTGAAAATTATATGTCTGCATACTCAGCTGGATTAAATCACTGTAGCGGTTAATTCATTCTAAACCATAGTCAGTTCTCCTTTCACCTATTTGCTTAAGGTAATGATCAAAGGAGAAAGACGATTTCCACATTTAAAGTCTTTCTCCCTTCTAATGTCATAAGATTTTAACAAGTGTAATATTACTTTCTTTTAAACTTTTAAAAATATATTTTTTCAAACCTGATTTTAGGCAAATAGAATTTCTTTCCCCTTAGGGTTTTTTAATTCATTTTTAAAAAAACCTGTTCAGTTAAAGAAACTGAACTAGCTAGTTCTTTTTGCCCCTCCTCCTTTATTATTAAAAGAATATTATGATTTATGCTTTATCTTTTTTCAAAGACTTCAATAATTTTTATTAATAAGAGAATGTATAATTTTTGCTCTATTTTTCTCCAAAATGATTTCAAGATATGACAACACGTACTGAATTAGGCATAATGAAATTGTTCTAATAATTATTCACTTGTCTTTTGGAAATAAGAGGTAATCTTTTTGTTTACTAATTTAAAAATTGCTGATTATTATGAACAGAGTATTGCTAGATATGGATAGTGTTTTGTCTGTAAATATTTACTATATTTAAGAATATGAGGAGGGCGCCTGGGTGGCTCAGTGGGTTAGGCCGCTGCCTTCGGCTCAGGTCATGATCTCAGGGTCCTGGGATCGAGCCCCGCATTGGGCTCTCTGCTCAGCAGGGAGCCTGCTTCCTCCTCTCTCTCTGCCTGCCTCTCTGCCTGCTTGTGATCTCTCTCTGTCAAATAAATAAATAAAATCTTTAAAAAAAAAAAAAGAATATGAGGAAAGGCAGAGAAGTCTATAACAATTTAGATTCATAGTGTTTTGCTTATAAGCTTGACTATATTCATGTTAATGCAATCATTATTTCAAACTTAAAAAGGTATAGCCACAGGTTTTGATTAAAATCCTTTTTTCCCCCTCAAGCATATTTGTTAATAAGTACACTTGGAAGCCTAGCAACAATGGTTTCTTTGTAAAAGTATGTATATTTGAATATGCTACAAGACTATTATATAAAAAAAGGTACAAAATTAAGTCTTTATATAATTATATAGGATTAAATAATGAAAATATTTTTAATAGTTCCAAACTGATTTTTGTTATGCAGATTTCAATTGCAGGTTACTTAGTTTACATATAAACCTGAACACATATATGTAATCTAAATTTGATCTACCGTATTTTGTGGCTCTATGCCCTGATGAACTGTTACTGTATATTGTGTATTATTATTGAATATTGTATATAGAGAGAGTGGTTTTATTTACCTGTTTAGAATCCTGATTCTGTTTTCTGAAGAGACAGGCAATAGCAGAAAGATTTCTAAGAAAATATTGCCTCTCAGTCTATGAAGACACCGCCATCCATTGCAGAGGAAGTAGTGTTGACATCTAATAGAAACTCTAAAAATGCAATTGCCAAACAAGCAAATTCTAGAATCTTGAACTTAACTTTAAGGATTAACATAACCAGTCATTCTCATGTTTAAAAAAAAAAAAACTTATTCTTATAGCCACAGACATTTTTGGCTAATAATGGCCATTATTATGTGCTTATAATTATTTCTCTAAATAAAGTGCATTTATTCCTAGTCCCTCAGCATCTTAATAGGAATTTTTCAGTTTTTCAACTGAAACACTTGACAGTGACACTTGATATGTGGGAATCTCTATGTCCACCACCTAGATTCTACAATTAACATTTTGTCATATTTGCTTATCACATATCTATCTATCCTTCCAGGCCTCTATCAATCCATCAATTCATTGTTTTGGATGTATTTAAAAGTAACATGCAGAATTCAGTGCACTTTTTTGCTAAACATTACAGCATGCATATCATTACCAAGAGTTTAATATTTGCTTGCTCTTCTTAATTCTTTTTTACCATAGCAAAATATGTATACAATGGATTGTATATGTCATAAATACACAATGAGATGTGTTTTGTCAAATGTGTATAACTGTCTACCTTAAACCACTTTGTAGTTATAGAACCTTGGAAAGGTTCCTCATGGCCCCATACAGCCAATCTGCAGCTCCCTCCAGCCCTGAGACAATAATTTTTTTTTTTTTTTTTTACCATATGTTAGTTTTCCCTTTCTAGAAATCCATACGAATGGAATTCTAAATTATATACAGTGTAAGACTTCTTTCATTCTCTTTCCATGTTGTTGTGTGTATCACTATTTCTTTTTTAATTGCTGAGCTGAGTAGAATTCCATTATATGAATATGCCACATGTTGGTCAATCCCCTATTGACAGACACCAGACCCTTGTCCAGATTTGGGCTATTATGAAAAAAGCTGCAATGAATATTCATGTAAAAAATTTTTTGTGAGCATATGTATTCATTTCTCTTAAAGATTTAGGAGTAAAATTCCCAGAAGAGTTCTTGTCTCACATTTTCTCCAGCATGTGGTATAGCCAGTCTTTTAATTTTATCCATTCCATTGGGTGCATAAAGGTATTTTATAACATTTTAATCTGCATTGTCTTGATGACTACTGATGGAGTACAGTTTCTTGAGCATTTTGGCCATTTGTAAATTTTCCTTTGTGAATTGGTGAAATATATTTTATATTGAATTGGCTTTTATTATGAATTATAGGATTCTTTGTATATTCTGGTGATAAGGGCTTCATTATTATGCATTTACAGGTATTTTCTTACAGCCTGTAATTTGCTTACTTATTTCTTCTTTTAATAGGCAGAAATTTTAGATTTTTTAAAGTCTGTCTTTTCTGGTTATTGCTTTATGTATCTTGTTTATGAAACTTTTACTCAGAATTCACAAAGATTTTCTTTCATATTTTCTTCCAGAAGTTTCATAGTTTTGGGTGTTATTTTTATATCTCTGATTTATCTTTAATTTTTTCTTGTATGTATAATGAATGAAGTAAAATTGAAGTTTAGTTTTTTTCCTAGCAGGGTATCTGGCACTATTTGTTGAATAGGTTTTATACTAAGTCTTCAAAATTTTATGTATGTCTTTCAAATTTTTCTTAATTTTCAAGATAACATTGGATACTGTATGTCTTTTCTAATTTAATGTTTTAGACTTAGCTTATACATTTTTATTTTTAAAAATATCTAGTAGAATTATGATCAGGATCACATTGAATCCATACATCATTTGAGGAGAGCTGGATTCAGACAATGTTAAGTCTTCCAACTAATAAGCATGATAATTTAGTATATTTATTCATTTATTTAGGTCCTCAATTTTTTTTGCAATAGCAGTATTTTGTATTTTTAGTATAGAGATCATTTATGTCTATTGCTAAAATTATTCCTGAGAATGTTTACTATGTTTCTAATATTGTAAGTGAAATTGTTCATTTTTAGCTACATTTTCCATTTAATTTACATTTTCACATTGTTTGCTGCTAATATATAAAAATATAATTATTTGAAATATTTATCTAATGTCCTGAAAATTTGCTAAATTATTAGTTTTAGGATTTTCTTAAAATAGGATTTTCTGTATATATATCATCTGACCTTAGCATAATTTTACTTTTCTGTTTCATAAATTTATGCTTTCTTTCTACCTTTGTATTAATGTTTGGATTGCATAGGGCCGACCAAACAACGTTAAATAGAACTGGTCATCCTTGTCTTATTCCCTATATGAGGAAGAAAGAATTCAGTATTTCATTGGTAAATATGTCAGCTGGAGGTTTTTCTTAGATGTCTTTTGGCATTTGGAGACTCTATTTTCAACAATAAGCAATGCTCTGGACACCGACTGGGTGTCCTGTGATTGATTACATTCAATTCTGTCACTGTCTAACTAGAGATAGCATCAGATTCCTTAGGTTAAAACTTCAGTCTTTTTTTTTTTTTCTAAGATTTTATTTATTTGAGGGTTATGTGTCTGCCTTTGGCTTGGGTCCTGGTCACGGGGTCCTGGGATCAAGCCCCACGTATGGCTCTCGGCTTAGCAGGGAATCTGTCCTCCCTCTTCTCTATGCTGTCTTCCTCTGTGCTCTCTCTCTCTCTCAAGTAAATAAACGGCCTTTAAAAAAACAGTTGTATTTATTTGAAAGAGAGAGAGAACACAAGCTGGAGGAGGGGTAAAGAGAGAGAGAGAAGCAAACTTCCCACTCAGTGGGGAGGTCAGGATTGACCGGAGCCAAAGGCAGATACTTAACCCAGGCATTCCTAAGTGTTCAGTCTTTTAAGACTGGTTTCCGTTCCCCTTACAGATGCTATTACCTGTGCTTCTGACTGTCTCTAAATCACAGATTCCTATAACCCCCTCCTTGGATTTGATTAATTTGCTAAGGTGGCTCACAGAACTCAGAGAAACAATTTACTTAGTAGATGAGGGTTTATTACAAAAGGATGTAACTCAGGAATTGTCAAATGGAAAGGGATGCATAGGGCAAAGTATATGAGAACGGTACAGAGCTTCCATGCTTTCTGAGGCCCCCACTCTCCTGAATCTTCTTGTATTCACCAACCCAGAAGCTCTCTGAACCCTGTGCTTTTGTTTTTTTTAAGGAGGTTTCATTGCCTGGGCATGATTGATTAAATCATTGGTCATTAGCTATTAATTCAACTTCTAGTTCTTCTCTCCTCTCCAGAGATCAAAGGGTGGGACTGAATGCTCCAACCTTCTAGCCACGTGATTAGATCCACTGGTACCCAGCCTCCATACTTAGATGAGATCTAAAAGCCACCTCATTAATATAACAAGACACATTTTTTTTTCTTTTATCGTTTAGGAACTTCCAAGAGTTTTAGAAGCTCTGTGTCAGAAACAGACCAAGACCAAATACATACTTCTTACTATAAATCATAATACTACAGATATCTTTATCAGTTTGAAAATTTCCCTTATATTCTAAATGTGTTGTTAGTTTTCATCATGAATTGGTACTGAATTTTGTCAAATGCTTTCTCTTCATCTATTGAAACAATCATATTCTGGGGCACCTGGGTGGCTCAATGATTAAACGTCTGCCTTTAGCTCAGGTCATGATCCAGGAGTCCTGGGATCGAGCCCCGCATCAGGCTCCCTGCTCAATGGGAAGGCCTGCTTCTTCCTCTCCCACTCCCCCTCCTTGTGTTCCTTCTCTCACTATCTCTCTGTCAAATAAATAAATAAACTATTTTTTAAAAATAATATTTTCCCCCTTTACTCTGTTACTATACCACTATCCCTTTTACTCTCTCAAATTACAGCAGATAATTGTATGTATGTTTCTAGATTGGTTTTCTAAAATTTTAAGGAGTTCTATATCTATTTTCATGAAGGATATTGGTTTTTCATGTGTCTTCCAGTTTTACTATTGAGGCTGTGATTACCTCATAAAACTAAGAAATAATCGTATCTTTTCTATTTTCTGTGAGTGTGTATATATATTTTTTCAACCTAAATGTTTGGTTAAAACAGTAAAAACATTTAAGCCTGAGTCGTTTTTATGGGAAGGATTTTGTTTAAGGATTCAAGTACTTTTGTGGGTGCCTGGGTGGTTCAGTTGGTTAAGCATCTGACTCTTGATCTCAGCTCAGATCTTGATCTCAGGGTCATGAGTTCAAGCCCCACATTGGCTCCATGCTGAGTGTGGAGCCTAATTAAAAAAAAAGGGAGGGGGCACCTGGGTGGCTCAGTGGGTTAAGGCCTCTGCCTTCAGCTCAGGTCATGATCTCAGAGTCCTGGGATCTGCAGAGAGCCTGCTTCCTCCTTCTCTCTCTGCCTGCCTCTCTGCCTGCTTGTGATCTCTGTCTGTCAAATAAATAAATAAAATCTTTAAAAAACAAAAAAAAGGGGAGGGGGAGGGGGGACATCTGAGTGGCTCAACAGGTTGAATGTGGGATTCTTGATTTTAGTTTAGGTCATGATCTCTAGAACATGTAATAGGTTGGCTTTTACCTCAGCGTGGAGTCTGCTTGTCCCTCTCCTGCTTTCTCTACCCCTCCCCTGCCCCATGAGCACACACACCGGTTCTTCCTATCTCTAAAATGAAGGAATAAAATTAAAAAAAAAAAAATTCAAGTACTTTAACAGATGAAGGACTATTCATATTTTCTATTTTATCTTGTGTTAGTTTTTGTATATAATTTTTAAAGTATTTGCTCTTTTCTTCTGAACTGTTAAATGCATTGGCATAAAGCTCTCCTTCATATTACCTTATCCTTTTCATTCCTGTATGCTTGTAGTGGTATTGCTTCATTCCTTTCTGTTACTGGTAAATTTGTTTTCTCTTTTTTGTGTATGCTAGATAGAATTAGCTAGGAGGTTAGCAATTTTGTTGCTATTTTTAAAGAAAGACATTTTTAGCTTACGTAATGTCCTCTGTTGTTTTCTATTTTCTATTTCTTTGATTTCTGTAACTATCTGCAACATAGCCTTTCATCTACTTTGGCTTTATTTTCTCTTCTTTATTTTGCTCTTCTTTTTCTTCCTCTTAAGATAGAATCTTAACTCATTGATTATATATCTTTTTTTTTCCTTTCCAATGAAAGTGTTTAACACTGTAAATCTTTTCACTAATCACTGATTTATCTGCATTCCTTAAATTTTGATATATTTTTTATTTCTACACAGATTGAAATGTTTTCTAACTACTTTTAGACCCAAGTGTTAATAGAAGTAACATTTTCTTTTAATTCCCAAATATTTGACATTTTGCTGAGTATCTTGTAGTTATCTTTATGTCATTTTATCATGTTTGCATTATTTGTAGCATGCTTGTCAATAAACTTTAAAAGTTTAGTAATGTTATATATATATATATTTATAAATATAAAATAAAATTTAAATCACAATATTAAAAATATTACTTTCTGACCCATTTCAGCGGGTCACTGTGGAATTCCAGAGCTCATTGTGAATGGTCAAGTCATTGGAGAAAATTATGGATACAGAGACACAGTTGTTTATCAATGTAATCCTGGTTTTCGATTGATTGGTTCTTCAGTGAGAATATGTCAACAGGATCACAATTGGTCTGGTCAGCTCCCATCCTGTGTGCGTAAGTAAGCATGACAGAAGTAATTAGAAGGCTCTGGTCTCATATAATTACCGATATTTTTTTAGGTAAGATACACATATATGAAACCATCCATAAAGCCAAGAAAGTTTTAGGATGCCTGTTACTATTTATGTTTTAGCATAAGGACAAGAAATTAAGTTCAGCTATACTAGTATTTAATATGAATATATGATATTTATAAATGCATATTCTTATATAGAAGGTATATTTTTAACAAATTTTAACTAACAAGGATTTGATTTTCTGAGATCACTGTGCAGCAGCATCAATATTATCATGATGTGATATTATGAAACTTTTTATAGTGAAAATACTTGGGATAATTTTTTCCTAATAATTATGATGCTATAGCTGTCACATCAAAATCAGATCCTGATGGAGTGTAATTAGTGGGGAAAAAACTTGTAAGACATGATATGAAGAACTACTGTTCTCATTTCAGTTCCATTACTGATTATATGAGCTAATGTAGGTCATTTAATCTCTCTAGTCTTTAATTCCCTTATATATAAAGTGAATGGTTAAAGGTATTTATAATTATCTTTCCTTTTTTAAAAGATTTTTTATTTATTTATTTGACAGAGAAAGAAAGATCACAAGTAGCCAGAGAGGCAGGCAGAGGGGCAGGGGGAAGCAGGCTTCTCGCTATGCAGAAAGCCTGGTGCTGGGCTCAATCCCAGGACCCCGAGATCATGACCTGAGCCTGAGCTGAAGGCAGAGGTTTAACCCACTGAGCCACCCAGGCGCCTCTATAATTACCTTTCCTTTTAGCTTCAAAATCCTTATTATTTTTAAAGGCATGAAGATTACACATCTGATGTAATTATATTTTTTCATAGAAGTTTATATGAAATATTTAAGATTTATTTAAAATTTTGTTTTATAGCACTCTTTTCACTATTTTTTTAAGTTTTTAAAAAGATTTTATTTATTTGTCAGAGGGGTGCAGAGAGAGAGCAGAAGCAGGGGGAGCAGCAGGAAGAGGGAGAAGCAGGCTTCCTCCCTGAGCCAGCAGACTGATGTGGGACTTGATCCCAGGACCCTGAGATTGTGACCCTGCCCAAGCCTAAGGCAGAGGCTTAACCATCTGAGCCACGCAGGCGTCCCTCTTTTCACTATTTTATTTATTTTTATTTTTTTTTAAGATTTTATTTATTTATTTGACAGAGAGAGATCACAAGTAGATGGAGAGGAAGGCAGAGAGAGAGAGAGGGAAGCAGGATCTCTGCCGAGCAGAGAACCCGATGCGGGACTCGATCCCAGGACCCTGAGATCATGACCTGAGCCGAAGGCAGCGGCTTAACCCACTGAGCCACCCAGGCGCCCCTCTTTTCACTATTTTAAAATATATACAAAAATGTATAACAATATGTAATTTGGAAATTGTTTCAATAATATCTCTCACTGGTTCAACAAATATCTATCTGACCTTTTAAGTGAATTTCCTTATTAACTCTCACATGAAAAATAAGTGGACTGTAAAATAAAAGTTTTTTGTTATTATATTTTAAATATTGCTGCTGTACTTTGTGGTTTCTGTGTATGACATAGATTTGCCCATTGTGCATCTAATTTGACTGTAATAGCACAAAAATAAGAATAGAGTTGAATATTGATATCCAAAGCTTTTACTTATTTATTTAATTTACTTATACTTTTACAAATTCTTTTATTTTGCTCAATCCACTGAATCTCCACCAACACACAGTGTTTAATATCACAATCTATCTTATTTTGGACCAGGAAGGCAATTATTAATGTATTCCTCATTTTATCTTTCTCCCGATCATTTCCATCCACAATTACTGACATTTATATTAAAATTGGTGTTAGAAAATGAGAATAAACACTGTAAATAAGCTGTAATTATAGCATCATATGATCACACTATAGAGATTCTGGAGGCTTCAGATAAATAATGCATGGGACTTTTAGCATGGATTTGCAGGAAATACTTCATTTAGTCTGTGACTAATTACATCCATATTTATAGATTCCATTGTCACATTTTTATTCAAACGACACATATTTATTGAAATTCTAGTTTCACGGGAAATATTTCCAGGTGTTGAAATTTAATAGAATAATAGACCATAGAGTTAATAATTAATATTGCTTTTCTAAGGGGGGGTGTGTGTGCACACACCCATGTATGCGTGTGCACATGTGCCTGCACACAGACTGATGATTTAAAGACAGCACATGATGCTTGGGTCTGTCCTAGATTTTTTCCCCTTTCATTTATATTCAGGCATAGCCAACTAATACCACTGTTTTTCTTGTTGAATAATTGAGACTATAAAAGAAAATTGGTCCTTGGGGTAAAACTGGTTTCTTTATTGATAATTTTAACAAGAATAAGATGCAGTTAGATTTCCAAGTGAGTAGGTTGACATTAATAATACAGTTGAAAAAAATAATTGCTCTTGGGTCATTTCAGAAGTACTAAAAATGACTGTGGTTTTTCGCTATGCCCAATTATGAAGCACTATTACTGGAGTTGCTCTGATTAATAGAGTGAGATGATGCAGTGAAACTGTTCACAGAAATACAGAGTGTTTGGGAAAAGCCTAGCACTAAATACAATCTAGAATAGAACTACACCCCTAAAAACATTTAAATAATTTATCTAACTGATACATTATTTCTAAACAAAATTGTGCTAAATTACTGAATTTCAATTATGAAGAAAATAAACCAGTACTATTGACAGGTTTACAGAGTGTTAATAATGGTATCTCAGAATAGTAAGGAGAATGCTCCTACATCATGCATTATTTTTATTGTTTATAATATATAGCCACATTAACTTTTCAAGCACACTTTGCTTGACAGTGTACTCTTCATAAAAATTACTTGTATAAATAACATTAAACTATTTCAAAATTAAATACAACACACTGCCTTTATGGACCTTCAATTCTTAAACTTGACTAGAAAAGGGAAATAGGTTCAGTTTCATTCCTTTCTGCTCTAACTAGTGACATGAACTTGTCATTCCCAGATTTCTTCGAATTTCAGTATTTGTCTGGAAAAAAAAAATGAAACAAAATAAATGAAGAGAGGGAATAAAAATGTCCCATGAAACTTTAAACACCTCTGCACCACTTGCTTGAAATGATCACAATTATAAATATGTGTCTCTTTACTAAAATAATATTTCTATTCTATTAGACTATTTTGGCATTCTAAATTGCTCCCTTCCAAGAGTAAAATTACTTTAAATATATTTTCACATAGAAGTGGTCTTCTTTCAATGTTGTTTGAAATGATTAAACATAACTCTCATGTGATAACGGATAACCAAATATTCTGCTTTGTGCTTCTCCTCTCCCCCACCCATTGCTAATAGCGGTTAGCTGTGGTCACCCTGGTAGTCCAATTTATGGAAGAACAAGTGGCAATGGATTCAACTTTAATGATGTGGTGACATTCTCTTGCAATATTGGGTATGTTATGCAAGGGCCAACAAAGGCACAATGCCAGGCCAACAGACAGTGGAGCCATCCTCCACCAGTGTGCAAAGGTAAATGTCTAATTATATTCCCGTTAAGGGCATGGTAATAATGGCTCTTCGTAAACATAGATGACAATATTTGAAATAATTTGGGCAGAATAATAGAATGTTTTCAGCTAATAAATAAAAGGATTTAATATTGATGTCCTCTCATTAGCTAGGCTTTCCTTTTTCCTTAATTTTTATCTTATGTTCTTAAAAGTTAAAATTAACAGGTTTTATATTTTGGGTGGGGCGCTTTAAAAAATTTTTAGTCAACATCCAGGTCAATATTGGTCTCTGGAGTAGAATTCAGTGATTCATCACTTACATACAACACCCAGTGCTCATCACAACAAATACCCCCTTTAATACCCATCACCCATCTAGCCCTTCCCCTACTGACCTCTCTCTGTCAACCCTCAGTCTGTTCTCTATTCTTAAGGGTCTCTTATGGTTTGTTTCCTTCTCTCCTTTTCTTTCCCCTACCCAGATATTCATGTGTTTTGCTTCTTAAATTCCACACACGAATGAGATAATATGGTATTTGTCTTTCTCTGACTTACTTCACACAGTGTAACACACTCTAGCTCTATCCTTGTTGTTGCAAATGACAAGATTTCATTTTTTGGTGACTGGGTAATATTCCATCTCTCTCACACACACACACACACACACACACACACACACACACACACACGCACTCTTATCTTCTTTATCCATTCATCAGTTCTTGGACATTTGGGCTCTCTCCATAGGTTGGCTTGCTTTTAATTCTGCTGTAAACATCGGAGTGCATGTATCCCTTCAAATCTATATTTTTGTATCCTTTGAATAAATACCTAGTAGTGCAACTGCTGGATCGTAGGGTAGTTCTATTTTCAACTTTCTGAGGAACTTCCATACTGTTCTCCAGAGTGGCTGCACCACTTTGCATCCCAACCAACAGTACAAGAGGGTTCTCCTTTCTCTGCATGCTCACCTACACCTGTTGTTTCTTATGTTAATTTAAACCATTCTGATAGGTGTGAAATGATATCTCTCTCTCTTCATGGTTTTTATTATTTTCCTGATGATGAGTGATGTTGAGCATCTGGTCATGTGTCTGTAAGCCTTCTGCATGTCTTTTTTGGAGAAGTGTCCATTCATATCTTCTGCCCATTTCTTAACTGGATTATTTATTTTTTGGATATTGAGTTTGATAATTTCTTTATAGATTTTGAATACTAACCCATTATCAGATGTCATTTGCAAATATTTTCTCCCAAATAGTAGACTGCCTTTTAGTTTTGTTGATTGTTTCCTTCACTGTGCAGAAGTTTTTCATCTTGATGAAGTCCCAATACATTATTTTTGCTTCTTTCCCTTGCCTCTGGCAATGTGTCTAATAAGGAGTTACCAAGTTTTATTTTAACTGCTTAGCTTTATTATCTTGTACCTATTTTATTGCTGCATATAAAAAGTCATTTTTATATGCAGCAATTGTGGCTTACTTTATAATTTTTTGAAAGATTTTATTTATTTATTTGACAGACAGAGATCACAAGCAGGCAGAGAGGCAGGCAGAGAGAGAGAGGGGGAAGCAGGCTCCCTGCTGAGCAGAGAGCCCGATGCAGGGCTTAATCTGAAGACCCTGAGACCATTTAAGCAGAGGCTTAAACTACTGAACCACCCAGGCATCCTGGTTTACTTTATAATTAATGGAACTTACCTTTGACATTTATTTTTTCATATTTTTGGAGAGACTGAGTCCTCATGTACTGTGATGCCAACACTGGGGTTTTCTTTATTGTTTTTTCTATAGAAACAAATTAAAGAGATTTTTGCTGTTTTCCCATTTGCAAAGAGGTATGATGTATTTTACATTGTCTGATAAAATACAACCAAATTACATTTTTAAAAATATTTTATTTATTTGACAGAGATCACAAGTAGGCAGAGAGGCAGGCAGAGAGAGAGAGGGGAAAGCAGGCTCCCCACTGAGCAGACAGCCTGATGTGGGGCTTGATCTCAGGACCCTGGGATCATGACCTGAGCCGAAGGCAGAGGCTTTAATCCACTGAGCCACCCAGGCATCCCGATTTTTCTACATTTTTTATGGTTTATAGCTTAAGGTATCATTAAGGTATTAAGTAGAATACTTATGGAGTTACTATTGTTCAAGAATTCTTACAGAAATATTTTCCTTTTTTTCTGTTTTCAACCACATGGATTTCACTTCATTATCTATGTAGCCCGTGCATTAATTTTATTCCTGGAATCTTTGGTTTATTTGATTAAATTTACCTTTGAAACTCCATTTCTAATGGAAATCTATGTAGGTCTATATATATTATTCCAAACATAACTTTGAATATTTGTCATTTGTTTAGTGGTGAACTGCTCTGACCCTGGAATTCCTGCCAATTCCAAAAGAGAAAGTAAAATAGAACATGGAAATTTCACCTATGGCACTGTGGTATTCTACGACTGTAATCCAGGATATTTCTTATTTGGATCTTCGGTTTTAATATGTCAACCAAATGGACAGTGGGATAAACCTTTACCAGAATGTATCAGTAAGTAGATAATGTGAATTCTTCCTTGACAAAATGCCATGGAAGCCACATGGATATTTATTGTCTTATAAACTATCTAGAGCTATATATTAGAAGGATCTTATTTATAATTATTACTTTAATTTAATTTTTGATTTTATTGTTTCATTTTTTGAAACTATAGTCCCCTATATTCTGCCAATTCAATGCCTGAATGCTATTTTTTATTAATATTACTGTGATTCTTTGATTTTGAGCTTTGATAAAGCAGATAGACTATGGAAAGCAACATCTGTTATGTTCTATGATATTACCATCCCAGAAGAGGCAGTTACATTTTGATTTTCTTTTGTACTAATATTTTAAATTTCATTTAAGGCAATATTAGTCTTAATGTAAACATCTACCAGGGCTTTAGAATATTTAAGGATTTAGACAAATGTGTGACTTAAATCTTACGGATTTAAACATTTATCATATTACAGACACATAGACGTATAAATGCAGTAAGTGTTGATACACATCATCTTTCAAGTCAGTGAACATTTGTGTGCATTTTGTCATATGCTGTGTTGGAATTGTAGAATATAAATAAGATAAATTATAGCAGATATGCATAAAGTTAACATGTATAGTAAGGAAATAATTATGTGAGAACATAGAGAACTGAACATGAATTTGAAATATTCAGTTAGTTATTTAGTCTCAACTATAGCTATGTCTCAAAAAGGTGATAAATCATGACAAGAAAGAATAACTTCATAGACTGAAGGAGTAGTGTGTCAAGAAATCATTGTGCAAGTAATTTTGGGTTTTACTAAGTTTCTAAATTATAAAATCATTTCATGATGATTTTTTAGTTAAAGATACTTTATGTTTACATATTTTTAAAAATATTACAACATCATTCATGCACTAATGAAGAAGCAAAACTTCATGCACTGTTCATTAAATTTCAGCTTCTGTAGCAAATAATTCAATTGTTGATCTTTTGCTTAAAGATCATTTTGTTTAAAATGTATTTCACTTCTTTTTGTAGACAGTCTGGTCTCATAGTTGACTATTTCACTTACTTGACTTCGTGTGGCTATAGCATTCAAGTTAAAAATCTTTCTTAAGACACGTAAACATGTACTTCTTGTACATGTAAACATGAACTTCTTCAGATTTTCTTAGCTCTCATACTTTTTGCCTTTATGTCCCATAACATCTCTGGTAGTGTGCAAAGTACTCAAGGGTTTTATTAAGTTTATATTCCTTTATTTAAAATTCTGGAGTCGTATTGCACTCAATATTTTTCCAAGTTATAACTAAAAGACAGTACACAGTTACCAAGCTACCTCTAGGTTATAAAGAAAATTTGACAATGTATTGATATCTGATTCTGCTATACTTTGTAGTGTTTTAGGTAACAAGCCACTGAGTACTTTCTTTGTACAGCATGATTTATTCTTTATGGGCTGGGAAAGGAATTATTCTAGACTGCATTATTAGATTGTGTGTCACATATCCATCTTCATTCCCTTTCCTTTACCTTCAAAATTCTTCCTTTTTAATTTCTGTATGGGCTCATTTTAAATCTTATAAGCATTGTAGGTCCTTATTTAGATTGTCCACATTACTCCTCTCTCTAACTTGCATATCCTTGTCAGGCACATGCATACTTTAAACCCATGCACATATGCATATAAACACACACTCACCACCCCCACATGTAACAGACTTATACTCACTCATTTATGCTTGCTTACAGTGTTCCCGCTAAACACTGGTGAGAGGGTTAACAGGATTGTTCATGTAACTGTAACTTCCATTTTATTTTTTAAAAGCCAGCTTTCACATGGGTTTTTGACTTCTGGGGGCTAGGTATATTTGAGCAGATAGTTTACTTCCTATTTATTTTATAAAACATGGTGCAGGTTGTTCGATAGGAGATATAAAAAAATTTTATATTCAATAATTATGTATTGTAGTGATTGACTGTGGACACCCTGGCCTTCCTCCTAATGCAGTCCTGTCTGGTGAGAAGTATACCTTTGGGTCCACTGTTCACTATTCCTGCACAGGAAAGCGCACCCTTCTAGGCCAGTCATCAAGGACTTGCCAATTAAATGGCCATTGGAGTGGATCACAACCTCATTGTTCAGGTACCTCTTAGAAAATTGGACAATGTGTGTTGGAGGGTACACTATTAGTATTATTATTACTAGGAATATATACACAAAATAATAAAAAGAGATAAAGTAATACTTTTTTTAAAAAATCTCATGAGAGAGGCTATAACATAGTTTATACATTTGTTGGAACACTTCTTAAGGCAATATAAATTGAGAGCACAAATTAATACTCATCTTGTAGATGATAAATTACAGGTATATGTTTTGAGCTGTGTTGTCGCTAATGTAAATAATTAACTGATTTTAGGATGCTACTGTGTATATTGTGCTTTTGCCCATTAAAATGAACTGTTCTGTTTTAGTAGATACAAAACCTTATTTCAAGATTTTTGGTTAGAGTTCAGTTCTATTAAACTTTCTACACAATCAGTTAATTAAGAGAATACTTTTAAAATAAAGCCCTAGGGGCGCCTGGGTGGCTCAGGGGGTTAAGCCGCTGCCCGCTGCCTTCGGCTCTGGTCATGATCTCGGAGTCCTGGGATCGAGCCCCAAATCAGGCTCTCTGCTCTCTCGGGGAGCCTGCTTCCTCCTCTCTCTCTGCCTGCTTGTGATCTCTCTGTCAAAAAAAAAAAAAAAAAAAAAAACTTAAAAAAAATAAAATAAAATAAAGCCCTAAATGTTTTTATAAATTAAACTGAGTCAAGTTTTATGAAAGATATTTACCTATCACTTCTGAGTTTCTATAACCCCAATAGAATTATCATATAATAAATGAATATTGAGCTTATTTAAAATTAATAATTTGTTTGTGGAGTATTTGATAACTCTTCTTTTCAGCTGTTTAAGCTACTACTTTTCTTTAAAAATATCAAATAAGTTTTAGATCGGTGTAGTTTCCCTATTTGATACTACTTATTATATTTGTTTTTACCCATCAACTAGAAGTTGGTGCTTATTTTTCTACCTGTTTTTATTTATATATTGCCCATTATTTTTATATTATTTTATCTCTGTGGAAATCATGTTGATGACTTACTAGAAGTTGTTGTACATTGTTTTCCCTTTAGGAGTAAAAGTTTTGAAATGGTTACTTATTTCAAAATCTCCTTGTAATTAGTGGTTAATCCCTGTGAACTGATTGCTTGGGACCTCAAATTTAACTTAGAGATTTGAAAAAAAAACTATTAATTCTAATGCTACTATAAAACTGATATTAATGAGAATTAAAACTCTTATCTTCGAGTAACTCATAGTTAACTCAGATAACCAATTATACATTAAAACATAAACTTAGATGCATACATCCTAACTTATTAGGAAACTGCTACTGAATTGCCAAAAAAAAAAAAAAACACATAGATATTTGAAAGTGAAGTAGTGATCTTAAAGTTTTGTGATCTTAAAGTTTTGTATGAGTAATATTACATCACATGAAAATGAGGAGGTACAAAGAAGGATTTCAAATACACCAGGCATATCAAACAAGGCATCTGTACAGACAGCATTTTCAATGTATATGTCTTCAACTTTGTCTCTCTTTCTCTCCTCTCAACATGTAATAATACTGGGGCAACTATGATGAGAATTATTTAAGACACGATAAAGGGACTGAATAAATCCTTAATACTAAAATCAAAAGATGAACACCTAGTCATAAACAAAGAATAAATCCTTATTAAGAACTTAAGCCAGACTTTTCCATCTTTGTTTATAACTTATTTATATATTTTCATATTGGAAAAGATACAATTCATTTATCTTTGGTCATTGGACATTGGTACAGAAAATCAGGGGGTGAAGTTTTAGGTTACTGGAAATACTATATTGTAACATCTACATTTTTCAGCACACTACAGTTGTGATTTAACAAAAAAGGATTTTCAGCAATTAGGAAATTCAAAGAAGAAAATGTGCAAATTACCAAGTCCAATTTTTAATTTTAGTTTTATAAACCCGTTGTCATTTGAGTTCCTAGTACTATCAGTTATAAATTTTCCATTAACTTGTTTGTTAACCAGGTTTCAGAAATACTAATGAAATGTCCTTACCTGTTTAATGGGCCCAAATATCAAATACAGAAAATAACGCCATACTCTGCAACAGTTTTCTTTTTCATTTAGGCTTTTTTTAATGACTAGAGTCAGATGGGAAATGTGAATTATTATTTTACTGAGCCAGTTTGTCATATTAAAACATAGCGTGCACAAAAACAAAAGCCTACAAGAATGTTGGACTAAATCATGAACATAGGAAATGTTTAATGAAATAAATTAACTTAAACTCTACTGAATTTCAGGTGATGCTACTGGTACATGTGGGGATCCAGGTACTCCTGGGCATGGTTCTAGACAGGAAAGTGATTTCAGAACCAAAAGTTCTGTACGTTTTGCTTGTGATAGTGGTTATATCCTTCATGGCTCAGAAGAAAGAACATGTTTAGCCAATGGCAGTTGGACTGGAAGGCAACCAGAATGCAAAGGTAATCTAAGCAGAAACTAAATATATGGAAAATGTTGCAATTTAATGTGTATGCAATTTCAGTTGGTTACTACAGTTGAAATAACTCCTGCCCCATTCATCCTGTACCCAACCTTAGAATAAAGGCATCATCCTATAAAAGAACTATGATAGGTAATAATTATAAAATTATCTCTCATGAGCTATATATGCACAAATACTTCATATCATAACAAATATATCAATTCAAAAAGTTAAAATATTTGTTAAAAGGTTTATTAGTCCACCTTTATCATAGTGCTGTACATAATAGACATTATATGAGGAAAAATAATTGTTCTTAACATTACCTCAAGGTCGTTTCAGTTTTCAGGAAAAATATAGAAAGATGCCTAAATATATATGAAATTTTTATTTATAGAAGACAGTTACTAGTAGCTAAAATCCTTAAAATTTTTAGTGTTTGAGTAAAATTGTTAATCATTCTGACTAGCTCGGAGGTAACATAATTAAATCTTTACCAGATTGACTAGAAAATGAAGTGTTGCTGAAAAATTATCCTTAAATTTAAATTGTTCTTTTTGAGCTGACTTTAGTGCAAATACTAAACTTGCAAAGGTATTTATGAAATTTAGTTGATGTTATACCAAATGTGTTGGTTTTATAAATAGGAAATAATTAGCAATAGAGCCTTCTTGACAGTTTCTTGATTGATTATATTTCAGAATCTTTTTATGATGTTTCAAATTAGTGCCCATATTCTAGGAGAGACAGTTATCTTTTTTAACTTCACCAAATTTAATCCTAATTAAGAGACACTTGCAGCTTAGTTGCTATTATAGGGAAACTAGTTGAGAAACAATGTTGCTGAGCAAAAAAAAAAAAAAAAAAGAGTAAGACTATTTCTCAAACTTATCTTCCAAAGGAAAAAATCTCTATAATTATATTGTACATGGCATAGGTGATATCTAAGTAATCCCTTTGTTCAGATGAACTGCAAAATATTTTTTAGATGAAATGTGTGCTATTGACTTTGTCTTGTTTGTATATACATTATGGATAAAAAAGAGCCAGAAGTTATAGCAAATATAACAGAATTATCACTTTTCTTATGGATGGAACTCATACAAATCATTTAGAAAAGAGATTCTAATAGATGAATGGACAGAGGAAATGAACAGAAAATACAGAAGAGCCAAAAAACCAATTCCAACCTATAAAAAAAAATTCTACATAACTAGTAGTCAGAAAATTATAATTGAACATCAAGGCATCATTTTCACTTGTTTTAAAATGAAATTCTGGTGTATGTGGAGCAAAACTAGAACTTTAAAACATTTCTAGAGGTTTTTTATTGTTATAGTTTAGGGTAATTTGACAAAAATTCACACTTACTCATAGAATATAGAGAGCTTTGATTTATTAATTTTTGAGGATTTTTTCCTAAAGAAAATAAAAGTACTAAAGAAAACACAATTGCAATGATGCAATTTTATGTTTCTTATTGATTATGACTAAAACAACTGGAAAGAATTTGAGAGCAATAGGAAAAAATATTACATACGTAGTTATATATTCACACGCTACATGTATCATCAATAAGTATTAGAATAAAGGCCATAAGAAAATGTATATCATGTAAAACAGTTAAAAATTAAGATTCAGAATTATGCACTCTAGTAAAATCAAGGCAAATGGTATTTATTTGAGACCATGTGTAAAAGGCAATACATAAAAATGATACTACAACAGAGTGGTGGAATTTGTAGTATCTTTATTCTCTTTATTCCAAATGTTTGGTAATATTATATTATGTTAGTAACTTACAGTAAAATATAAAAGCTTTCATAGATCATATGGACGTGATGAATAAAAAACATGTAAAAATAAAAATATCTAATAAATGTGCTAAAATAATTTAATAAATAGAAAAATACAAATTTAAAGAATATACAATTTGGACAAATGACAAGGATTTTTAAAATGATGGGGATGCCCGGATGGCTCAGTCAGTTAAGTGTCTGCCTTCAGCTTAGGTCATGATCCCACAGTCTTGGAATCAAGTCTTGCATTGGGCTCCTTGCTCAGTGGAAGCCTGCTTCTCCCTTTCCCCCTGCCTGCCACTTGCCCTGCTTGTGCTCTCTCTCTCTCTCTCTGACAAATAAGTAAATAAAATCTTTTTTTAAAAAATGATGGTGCCTGATGTTGCAGATCTGGGAAATATTAAACATATTTTTGAAATTAAAAATTATCCAGGCATTCCATTTCCAGAAATTTATCTTAAAAATATGATACGAGGGGCGCCTGGGTGGCTCAGTGGGTTAAAGCCTCTGCCTTCGACTTGGGTCATGATCCCAGGGTCCTGGGATCAAGCCCCACATCGGGCTCTCTGCTCAGCAAGGAGCCTGCTTGACCATCTCTCTGCCTGCCTCTCTGCCTACTTCTGATCTCTGTCTGTCAAATAAATAAATAAATAAATAAAAAACCTTTAAAAATATATGATATGATATTACTTATATTTGGAATTTAAGAAATAAAACAAATGATGATAGGGGAAAAGAAAAAGGGGGACAGCCAGAAAAAGTCTCAACTATTGAGAACAAACTCATGGTTACCAGAGGGGAGGTTGGTGGGGGGATGGGTTGAACAGGTGATGGGGATTAAGGAAAACACGTGTGATGAGCGCAGGGTATTGTATGGAAGTGTTGAATCACTAAACTGTACATCTGAAATTAATATTATACTGTATGCTAACTAACTGGAATTTAAATAAAAGCTTTTAAAAATTGGACTAATGTACAGAGTTGTATATATAGCTAGAATATAAGTATATTATTAATGTTTTTCAAATCCTTCTTGTGTTGTGTCAAGGCTCATGGTACATAACAAATAAACATGATCAGATTGTTATTTTAGGCAGGCACTTATGAATATAAAGGAGAGTAATTACTCTTGACAGCAGATAAAAATGTTTAGTATATCATGTGTTCTCCTGAAAGCTGGAGAGTAACTTTTTACCTGGGTCTTGACTTTGTTGTTTATGTAAGAAATGTGTACATTTCCTAAATACACATACACACAGAAATACAAAGGAATGGCAAAATTAAATAAGATTCAGAGAGTGATATAGATAGTACTTCTGAAACTGTAATTACATTCCTTATTCATAGAGAAAATTTTAAATTCTATAAAGTATTAAAATACCTTTTTATATTATAGCAGAATTTAGTATTACATTTGACTTGTTTTTAAGGTATTTGTTTTTAAGATTTGTTTTTAAGGTATTTAAAAAATTCACTTATGGTATTAATGGCAAATAGTTAAACATAATAAAGAATAATTAATCATATAAGGCATTTGTGTTTGTGACTCTTGTTTAGAATATGTTGCAAACTTAGTTCAAAACATTCCTAGAATTTAGTTACTTTGTTTTTATTCAGTTTGTTTTTTGTACACTTTGGCCCAGAAATAGAGATAATAAAGTTTTAATACAAATCAGTTTTATACTTACATAAATAAAAATATGCATGGATGTTTATAATGCTTAAATTATCTATTTTATATCTATCCTCCTAGAAGTATAATTAGAATAAATCTCTGTTGCATCTTGTTGTTACATCCACTCTAATTTTACATGAGCTGCTTTTTAGGCAGACTCTTAAATCCTTCTTGGGAAGATTTTATAGTACCCAAGAGCAATACTCAAGTAATTACTTTACTTTGTAAATTTTTTACCAAAGCTACTAACAAAAGTCTTACACCCCAGTAATTAATCTAATAGAATCAATATAAATTCATCTTGAATTTCAACTCCCTATAAAAGATAAGCCAATACTTATCGTAGAAGATTTTCTAGCTCCTCTGGATAATTTGAAACAATCATTTAAGTCACTATTTTTTGTGAGAGGAATTCTAAAACCACTTTTAATATATACTCTGACCCATTTTGTTTTATAGCTGTACAGTGTGGTAACCCAGGAACCACAGCCAATGGAAAAGTCTTTCGGATTGATGGCACCACGTTTTCCAGTTCAGTTATTTATTCCTGTATGGAGGGATACATCCTTTCTGGACCTTCTGTTAGACAGTGCACAGCCAATGGAACATGGTCTGGAACTTTGCCTAACTGTACAAGTAAGTTTCCTCTCATTATTTTAAATAATCACTAGTTCTGTGAAAAATATTTGCATGCATAAATGTGTATGTGTGTGTTTTGTAAATCAATCAAACCGTGGTGAATATTGGTATTGTCTTTCTAATTAAAAAATGGTAGTTGTGTTAGTTAGAAGGCACATTAATGACCTTAAGAATCTGCTGACTTACCAAGGTACTGCAATTGGCAAAGGAAAGAAGAATCACAGCAAATCAATGCTCTTAAATGTAATATAACAGTTTTTTTTTTTAAGAACAGTGATGAATTATTACCTGTAATAGAAATTAAATATACAAAGAAAACAAACAAAATTACATTTTGTCAATCTAACTCACATCAATAACTGACTTGGTTTTTAAAATTTGTAAATCAGGAACATGTTGCTTCCAAGACTCAAAAAGGTATCGGGCCTCTTTTTTTTTTTTTTTTTTTTTAACGTTACAGTGTAGCGAAGGTCAATAGTTATTAACAGCTCAGTGGTGGAGCAGCCCTTGGCTGACCTGATAGTTTCCAGAAATTCAACTGAAAAGATAAGCCTTATACTGTGTATGGATGATTCCTTTTAATAATTTGGATCTTTTGTATTTGTGTTTCCTGAACGACTGGCTCAAATGAATCACCCCAGAGGAAGATGCTGTCAAAGTCATGTCATGTCATGTCATGTCATATCTGTACCTGGAGAAAGTCACCCATAGTTACTCTCTTGCCAGTAAAGATTGCGCGCAATGACCTGGCTGTTGAGGTGTCTTATGGGTATTGATCTCTTCAAAGGTGAAGGCAGATGATGGCTAGGAGACTATTGAAATAAGCATTGAATAGAACATATTAGCCATATCTATAAAAGCAAAACACTTGCCAGTTGTTGATTTGAGTCAGTAAAAAGTAATATTCCTGGCCCTATGTCAGCCTCAGATATTGTTACATTGAATCTCCTGGGCAGATCCTCACAGACTGAGCAGTGTTTTGATGAATACTCAAGGAGCTCTCTCCCTAGATCTCTCCTTTTTTTCTGTGCATGTTCTCTCTGGTACTCTGTTTCAAACTCTATCCGTTTTGTTGTCTCCTGACTCTCAGATCCATCTCTTCAACTCAGGGAGTCAGCTGGGCTCTGCATGGGTTTTTTCTCCCTGTGCCAAAGCCTGGAAATTGTTTTAAGGCAGTAAGATGGGGCAGTTGTAGGACTCATTTGCTTTTGTCTCTCAAGGATCACAGTGTTCTGTGCTTTGCTGCCTGATGAAACCTGATCGGTCTTTCTTTTCCTTCCTTCTTTCCTTCCTTCCTTCCTTCCTTCCTTCCTTCCTTCTCTCTCTCTTTCTCTTTCTCTTTCTTTCTTTCTTTTTTTCTTTTCTAGTTGTTTCAGGTGGAGAATAAATTCTCCCTGATTTCTCCACTTTGAAGGAAAGAAATCATTTTGCTTACTTTGCAAATGTCTCATTTTTTTGGTGAGGCTTAAAAATCTAACAATTGGCAAATATGCTTTACTTTCCGAACTACACTATCCCATTTGAGCGTTTAGAACTGTATCTGCTATCCTTTAATCATCAGCTCAAATGACTTGTTTCGGTTAAGCCTTCTCAAGACACTTCTTCCTCATATCCCTTTTAGCTAAAAGTGCTCTCTCCATGCTGTATAACTTTTTTTCTTTCTTTTTTTTTCTGAATGGCAATGACTTATACTGCTAAACCATAAACATCTTTTTTAAAAAATTTAATTTTTTTTCAGTGTTCCAAAATTCATTGCTTTAAACCATAAAATGTCTTAGAACAATAGTAACCAGATCTGTTTATCCCAGTGACTTTCTAGAGTGGAGCACAGGACTGAAATGTTGGCTCACTGAAATATCTCATTTGAGTTTTATTTTAACTATGACATACATGACTTATAATTTCATTCCATTTTAAAATGCTTATAGAAGGGGCTTTTAATTTTGTAGATAACAGAACACATAGATTCTGGAAGATAGTATGCATTTAATATACAATTATCAAAAAGACTGAGATAATGAGTATATTCAGAGTAAAGGAAATCAGTTGAATAACACAGCTTCTTTTTTCCCCCACAAAGAATAACAAATTAATTTAGTCAAGGATAAATACCTAAGTCTTTTATTTAAGATGCTAAACTTCTATAATTTAAGAATCTATCATATTGATAATGCTTATATGTGGTTATCAAACTGAATCAGAACCATTGTCTCAGATTTCTTCTCATTAACTTGCAGGGGAAGTCAATTTAAACACATTACTGAAAGAACCATGTAATTTTAGATCGGGAAGAGATTGTATCATAGACTTGCACAGGAAACTGAGGTACCAAATTATTTAATTGACTTACTGACTACTGTCAGAGTCCACTGCTGAACAGTTATTTCTACTCATACATGGATGGAATTTTCCATTCAATTTAATTATTTCCTATATATACCAGAAAGGTTAAGTTCAAATAATAAATATTTATAATAAATTTTTAATTAACATAATTGCCTTTTGTAGATACTTTTTTTTTAGCATCTAAACATAAGGATCTATATAAGAATTTGAAATGAATTAAATTACGTATAAAGAAAATTTAAAATGCTTGAACTAAATTTCCAAACCAAAGCTTTAGCAGCAGTTTTTTGGCAAACCCACCTAAACAAAACAAAACTTTCCTTTTTTTGCTTTCCAATCAAATTGTTATTATTTTTACTCATAAAAAATAATATCTGTCACTCAGTGTTTATTGATCCTTAGGATTTGTGCTAAGTAATTTACATAAATCCTCTCATTTATTTCTAACAACAGATTTATGAAATGAATACCATTAGCCTTTCTGTTTCACATTTGAAGAAATGGTATCTTACAGAGGAAGCACAAATGTCTTCTTCAGGGTAACACAGTATACATAGGATCTAAGACTTAAACATGTTTATTTGACTCAGGTTCATCTCATTCCTTCTTTTTGTATTTTTCCTTCTCTGTTTTCTTGCTTTATTTTCTATCTTCCCTAGAATGGTCAAACATATTTGACATGGCACAAATGTAAGACATTACCTATAATGCATATGAAATTGTTTCATTAATTTATAGCCTACTCTTCTCTAATTTTTTTCAATTTCTCTGCATTTACCAATTTGAGTTTTACAGCGTTATATCATCTCTTAATGAGCTGACCACTTGTAAGATTTATTTTTGTTCAACATTCCTTTCTGCTTAAAATTAGAATTTTTCTATATATCTTGTCAATAATTTTATTTGTCTGAAGATGAATGTCCAAACACAAAGTGCAAATATATGTTAATAATAAATTTTTAAATCTTGCAAGAGATGAAATATTTTGATGTGATGAGTCAAAGGGAATGAATCAAGCCACTGTTGAATCATATACGTAATCAGTGACAAAGTGGAGCTGCTAGAATGGGAATAATATCATCTGAAAGAGATAAGATCACCAAGACACATGATATGATCCATGTTTCGATATGGGATGATTTGAATATGAATTAAGAGGGACCCTTGAGGAATTTAATAAAGCCCTTAAAATATAGGTGAATGAATTATCCATTTACAATGTTGTGGTGAAAGTAAAAATAAAAAGAATTAAATTCTGTTTGGATTTTTTCTATCTTTTTTAAAATAAAATTTTGGTCACTCTGTTTTTCTCCTGGGCTTGTTATCTCTAGGAAACAGCGTAGTGAAAATCAGAATGGTCATCTAATTTTTAGAATGTAATTTTATTTTTTAGCTTATAGCAGTCTATTTTTTATCTGAAAATATAGAAATGTGGCTATATAAGGTAATCGGACTACTTATGGATTCAACTAATAAAAAAACATTTACATAAAGTCTATTATCTTTGGGTACTTTCCTAGGATCTGAGAATAAAGAGTCCAGTAAGTAAGATCTCTGGTCTCTAATATTTCATGGAGTGGTGATATAGCATCAGTATTCCAAGCAGTTTCACCCTTTTGAGATTTTCCACCAGGTGATTTTGCAAATGTACATTCATTTGCTTGATTGGCCAGTAGACACACACACACACACACACACACACACACATACACACGCACTCACATTCCTTTTCTGTTCTTAAAAAAAAAAAGAAAAAAAAAAAAAAGAACACAGTCCAATCAATCCCATGGGTAAATTTGACTTGTTCATTTTAATGATTTTTGGAAAAATTTTTTGGAATAAACATAATTTAATAATAATAGTAATGCCCCCGTCCTCCCCATTCCATAGCTAGCCAGAGTAGAGATGTTAGTAAAAGGGTAAATTTTCCCTCACATAAATTCTACCTGCCAGTATTCAGCCAGGTTAAGATTATAATTGAACTGAAAATAAAATATTTAATTAATTTTTCTCTAAAAGATGCCTCACAAACAAGAAGTCTTTCCCTCTTCTCCAGACAAGTCCTTATGAACCCACTGCCAGTTCTGGAGTGGGAAGCTTCCCCTAAATAAATTAGTTTTGTCTTGGGTAGGTAAAAGAATATATCATACGATCAAGGTCAACTTTGGCAGAGGAATTATGTTAAGAAAGACCCATGAAACTAAACCAAGCTGGAAGGAAGATATTTGCCGTAATACCAAGTTCATCAAAGTACTCTGATTGTACAATTTAGTGAAGTTCTTTTCTGTGATCTTTAGAATGAGAGAAAATATCTAAAAACTAAGCACATGTAAAAAGTCATTTAAAAAATGTAGTAAAGGATTCTTACCTTTTGATGTCTTAACAGCCAGAGCCACCTTTGATACCCAAGACATGTAGTGCGTGTAGTATTTAAGGAAGAAGATACAGTCTGCACCAGGACAGGGCTTGTCCAAGGCAGTAAGGATTGGTTTTCAGGGCGAAAAAGAAATACATTCATTTGTTTCTTGGAATTTTTTTTTTTTTAACCCACTAGGATTCCTTCCAAAATGATTAATGCCCTGTATCTGACAGGTCTTGGCGTTTGGGCCAAGGACAGCATACTCAGTCAGATCCAGTGATAAATGAATCTGAGGCTTTTGTTCCAATAACCAGGAACAAAATCCTTACTGGATCTTTGTTACCAAACAGAATTCTCCAAGACTTTTCTTTCTTTCTCTTTTGTAAAGAATGGTTCAGGGAGATGGAGCTACTCTCGCACAGGAGAAAGCTGGAGAAGATATCCCAGCGTGAAACTGGGTAAAGTGAAGCTAAAAAAAGTCATCTAAATCTCCTTATGGAGAGAGAGCTATCTCTCAGTGCAGTGGTTCTCAGACAAGGGTGATTTTGCTTCCCAGGGGATAGTTGACAATGTCTGGAGATATTTTTGGCTGTCACAGTGTGGGTGAATGAAGTGTGCTATCAGTATCTAGCAAGTAGAGGTCAATGATAAACATTCTCAATGCATAAAGCAGCCCCCTCCATTCAAAAACTAGTTAGTACCAAATGTCAGTAGTGCCAAGGTTGAGGTTGAGAAAATCTACCGCTGAGATCTAAAAAGGAAACCAGTGTTTGAATTGGGAGATTATATAAAACCAGAAGCATTATCAGAGAAATGATCACCTTTCTGGTACTTTGTTCTGCTATAGTAGAATTATTTTATGAACCTAAAACCTGGAAAAGTAAATGTGTGATTATGTCTGGGTGAGAATTTCCATTACTGCATTGTCTTTAATAGAAAAAAAAAATGAGGTTAACTCAAACATCCCGAGTTTACTTACATAAACTATATTGCATGTATATCCAAGTAAGGGAATAAAAGTGTGGGCAATGTGACCCTATTTTATTTAAAAATGCATATTTATAATCCTCACTTAAGAAGTTAAAAGAGAAAGTGGTTTTGAAGTGGCATAGACTAGAATTACGACAATTATGTTTTATTTTTAGCAGAGAGATTATCTACTTAGATTTATCATAAATGATGCCACATGGGCATCAATTGCATGAGAGAAGCTAATAAGAAAAAACTCCCAGAAAAACAAATTCAAACCTTCAAAACAATGTATATTTTTTGGAGAATTTGAGCTCTTTATTCCTTACATATCATTCACGTATTTATTCTTTAAATAAATATTTACTTAAACTTTTATAATGAGTGATGCACTAGATGAGGCTCTGAAAATATAACAGTGTAGAAAAGAGACAAAACAATTGTCCTTCTGGGGTTTATTGGTGTGTGTGTGCACGTGTATGTGCCTGTGTACTTAGGGGTTTTGGTGACCTTTGAAAAGATTTTTCTTGCAATGAAGCACAGCATTCCATTGTCATGCCCTGATGTCTCTGAATTTTAAGGTAAAACCCTAAAGAGCCCCTCTTCTAAGGTTTTGCCCGAAAAGACCAAAAGCCTTTTTTTGTTGTTGCTGAAAACAAACTGATGGTAAATGAATTGACAGGAGGAGCAGGTACTGTTTACAAAGACTGTTGCTATTGGCAACTGCCTCTTTGACTGGCCTTGCTTCCCAAGGAAGACACCAAACAAATCCTTGGGAAGCTATTGTTGTCAGGCATTTCATTCATGATGCTGCCACAATATGCAAACTCTCTTTTGGAGCCTCTTTGGAAAATAACCCCTCTGGCCTCTTACAGTGGCTGCATCTCAGCTCACTGTGCCTTAGGATCAGGTTAGCTGTTCTTTCTTGCCAGGGTTCTGTTTCCGTCTGCAAACTGTTACCTAGAAAACACCAGTTTGTAGGTGTGGGCCTTCATTTCCCTCTTCTTAATTGGAATATAGGTTAAAAATAGAAAAAGACAGAAGGTAAAATGAAACAAAATAAATCAAAGTCTTAATACTCACTTTGATATAGTTGTAAATTTTGAAACAGAATTTCAAAACTGAAATTTCGAAGTGACATTCCTGGTAAATAAGCAGCATTTGATTTCTTATTCAACTCTGTTGTACAATTTAAAAAGTTGTTTCCTCTGCAGTAATTGAAAGAACAAAAAACTCTCCTATATGCAAAATTCTTATTAGGAGTCAGACAGAAACACTCAATGAGTGTGATTTCAGCAAACTGTCTCCAGGGCTCTGAGGATTATCAGGTGAAGTGCCCTGAACCTTGTTCTTTAATTTAAATGTCATTATTCACTATCTTAAAACTTCTTAGGCTTAGTGGATTAGAATAATATGAAAGAAATCTTGACATTCATAATTTTTAATGGTAAATTAATAAATACAATGTAATTGAAGTTCTATTAAGGTCTTCCATTCCTTAATCTACTTTTAGTCTTTGACCCTAGATCTCCAAAATACATCTCTAGTCTGATCCCCCATCCTGCTGGCACCCATGAGATGATCAGGGAATCCTTGTGGAAGAACTAATTACATGTAAAAATGAAAGAATATAGCCCAGATTCACTTCATGAAATTATTTACCCTCTTATGAACAAAAAGATTTAAAAGGCAAAAAGAAAAAAAAAAAGATACTAAGAGGCAAGTAACCCCCTCTTTTTTTTTTTAATCTCCAGAAAAGAAATAGTGTAACCTTCTGGATTTTCCTTTTTTCTCTTAGTTGCTGGAAATCTTTTAGACAATTCCTTGTCCAAAGCAAGAAATCATGTAACTCACACAGCAAATTTGCAAAACAGCAAACGCTTTTGTGGTTTATATATAGTCTCTGTTTTACCTTGTTATTAAATATCATATTTAAAATTATTTATCTTTTCTTTGCTGTCTCAAGTCTTCCTGAAACTTTTGGTGTGGCATCATAAATGATAATATTGTATATGTAACAGAGCTAGCTTTATGGGCTAATAAAATTAAGAGAAACTTGTGCTCAAAAGGGTCCCTTGCTGGGGTTTAAAGCTCTGTGATTGGTGTCTTAAAATTCTTAATTTCAGCTTTAAATTTGTATTTTTTAAGTGAAATCTACTGGGACAATGGAGCATGTGCTGAGGGCTTGGAGCCTCTGTTTATGCACAGTCAGCCTCTCTGCCTCCGTCTTCCTAGAATGGGTTACAGGCCATTCACCCTCTACCATGTGGTATCCCTGGCCTTGCCTGACCTCCCCATTCTCACTCCTACTCTGGGGTCACTGATGCTCTCTGCCCAGCCAGTCCATGGTGTCATCAACAATGGGAGGCTCACATTGCAATTTTCTTCCACCCCTTTGTGAGGACTGGATGCAAGCATGAAATGGGTAGAAGTTGGGGATATTTATAGAGTCTTAGAGCAGAACAGGGCAGCAGCTCTCCCTGTCCTGGGCTGGCAACAGCAAGACATATTTAGTAAGAACTTTATGTAGGCCTGTCACTGATCCCCGATCCAGAAAGTAAATGCCTCCCAGAGTGGAGGTTGCAATTTCTTGGAGGTCATTCTTTCACTTGAGTTGGCAATGAGTTGGCGAAAATGGTAAATTGATTTCTCTGTCCCTAGCTCGGCATTTTCATTGCCACAAATCATGTATCCTGCCCTGCGTGTAATAGATTCATATTTTATAGCTTATTCATTATTTCATTTATTCAATAGGAAGTATTCTTTTTGAACCTAGCATTGTTTTAATTAAAAACTATTATGCGGGGCGCCTGGGTGGCTCAGTGGGTTAAGCCACTGCCTTCGGCTCAGGTCATGATCTCAGAGTCCTGGGATCGAGCCCCTCATCGGGCTCCCTGCTCGGCGGGGAGCCTGCTTTCTCCTCTCTCTCTGCTTGCCTCTCTGCCTGCTTGTGATCTCTCTCTGTCAAATAAATAAATAAAATCTTTGAAAAAAAAATTAAAAAAATAAAAAAAAAAAACTATTATGGGGTGGGGGGCACCTGAGTGGCTCAGTGGGTCAAGCCTCTGCCTTCGGCTCCAGTCATGATCTCAGGGCTCTGGGATTGAGCCCCGCATTGGGCTTTCTGCTCAGTGGGGGAGCCTCTTCCCCCCAACCCCTGCCTACCTCTCTGCCTACTTGTGATCTCTGTCTGTCAAGTAAATAAATAAAATCTTCAAAAAGAAAAAAAACTATTATGGGGGCACCAGGGAGGTTCATTTGGTTAGGCATCTGACACTTGATTTTGGCTCAGGGCATGGTCTCAGGATGGTGAGATCCAGCCCTGAGTCAGGGTCTGTACTGGGTGTGGAGCCTGCTTAAGATTCTCTCTCTCCCTCTCCTTTTGCCCCTCCCACCACCCCCTGCTGCCCCCACTTGTGCTTTACCCATACTCTCTCAAAACAAAAAACAACAACAACAAAAAAATCCAAACTATTATAATATCCAGCTGAGTAACACTGTGAAGAAAATATGCTCTCAGTCCACCAAGCCTAATCAGTTAGAGATTTCACTTGCCATGTATATGAATACATAGATTTCAAATGTTATATTAGAAATCTTGACTCTATAGGATGATTTCTCCATGATCCCCTAATGCATATTAAAAGGGGTTACTGTATCAGAGCGCCTTACAGTATAATAGTTTATTAACCTAGCCTCTTCAGAGTCTAAATGACAGTTTCTGAACCATATGCATAGAATCTGTAATAAACATACCTGATCATAATCAGGAATTCCCAGTGTGTGGTTTAAATATGCTTATGTTTTATGATTAAAAATGAGCATGATAACTAATTTTCCCTACTTATATATTAAGTATGCCATATGCTTACTACTGCTCTCCATTAAATGGTACATTAACCATCTGCTCTTCTAATCCAATACTGATAGTAATCAGTTGTGGCGACCCAGGTATACCAGCCAATGGACTGAGATATGGAGATGATTATGTGGTTGGACAAAATGTCTCTTACATGTGCCAGCCAGGCTATACAATGGAATTGAATGGTTCCAGAATTAGAACTTGTACAACTAATGGCACATGGAGTGGAGTAATGCCAACTTGTAGAGGTATGATAATTTCTTCAATATTATTAGTGATAACTGCTGTATATTTACTTTTTAATGTGAAAAATGTAAAGTAAGCTTAAGCAGCTTTTTGTATTTCACTTTTTTCTGATACTGAAAATTGACTACTATAGTTTTTATTTTAAAACCATACAGAAAATAAATAGAGAATTTAAACTATTTCAAGAAAAATATTATATCTTATTATGGGTAATGACAATGATTTTTAGTACATCCAAAACAACAAAAATATCATGTGCTCTGATATGTACTCACCTTTATCATTTATATTGATTAGTGACTATTTAAAAGACACTATAAGCTTAATGAATTAGAATTTTAACTTGATGATCCACTTGGGTCAAACAACTCAAAGATGGGAAAAAAACTTTCTGTAACTTGAGATAGTCATACTAAATTATAAAACTAACTCTTCATAAACAACATGTTTCTTAGTGCAATCCAGAATTAATCTTGTTGTCCATAGAGGCATAAATTTGTTACTTTATGCTCCTTATTTTTTCACTGGAGATAGGATTTTTTTTCCAATTTTTCTGATTATTTATGGAATACTGTAGATGCAATATCAGGCTATTTCTATTGTTTTATAATAGAACTGAGATTTCTCATTCAGGTGTCTTTCTAAACATCTGTGAATTGACAGTTTAACAAAAAGAATAGTTTCAATGTGTGTCTTTTTCTTCTGATTACACTGTTTCTAAATCGGATCACTGTATATATACAGTTAATATATGAAAGTATATGAACACACATCTTATATTTAGAAGTTATTTCATACATCATTAATTGATTCTGTTAATGATAATGTAACTCCAAGAATTATTCATATATGTTGGTGGTCATACAAATAGACATTCCTCATTTTTAGATTTTGCAATGTGTGCCCCTCTTTTTCCCTTCATCTCTGTCACGTTATCCTACTCATCTTTCCTTGAAGCCAGCTTATAAAACAAATTTTAAAATAAATGTTTAAACATTTAATAATTTATTTAAAAACCCTATAGTAAATTTTAACATATGAAGTTAAGTGGTTGATAGAACCAATTTGGATATTTTAAAGAGATACCTGATGTAAGTTTTTTCCAATGTCACAGAATTACTTACAAATTCCTTGCTACAATGTTGACACTATATATAGCTGAACAGCCCTGATGTTCAGGCTGTCTAAAGGTCATTGGAAAAATAATTTTATATAAAACCAATAATTTATCAGTTACAGTATACTAGATGGAAGGTCACCCTCTATTTGCTTCCCTTAGATGTCAGGCAGCTTGTTATTTTCTAAGAGAATCTCTGACAACCAGTAGCCATTATGTTGCCAAGAAATAGTCACATCCTAGAGGGATTAATTCCAGGGATGTTTCAGGACTACTACCAGGAGAATAAAACATGTCATACCATATTGTCCTCCGAAAGGGTAAATTAGCACATATGCTTCTTCTGGTGATTTTTTTCTTTTCTTTTTTTTTTTTTTTTATACCCGGGATATTTCAACAGCTGTGTCTAATCACTTTTAATGTAATTGCAGCTGTTACCTGCCCAGCTCCTCCCCAGATTTCTAATGGAAGGTTGGAAGGAACAAATTTTGACTGGGGCTTTAGTATTAGCTACATCTGTTCTCCAGGCTATGAACTATCCTTTCCTGCTGTTCTGACCTGTGTAGGGAACGGTACCTGGAGTGGGGAAGTACCACAATGCTTACGTAAGTATAATTTCTATACTTAAAATTGTATTTTCCCATGTCCACTCTCTTGAAACTACTTGACTGAGATTATAGCTGTTAAAACAAATATGAGATTGTTAAAGCGCATTCTGAGGCATAATTAAAATTCAATAGGAAATCATATTTACCAGTGTACTTTTCCTGTAATCTTACTGTTATGTTCTTTTTGATCTGACTCTAAATATTAAACTAAACTGTTTTGCTTGCAACCTTCTTAAAAAATTATTTCTCAAATTAAAGACTCTTTAAGATTAATTCTACTACTGGAGAAGTTATTCTCATTTTGTCCAGTGTGTCTCAACTGAGTGCTCCAATTTACTCCCAAATTTCTTTCCACAATAAATCCATGTTACTTGACATGGTCATTCAAATCAAGTTCTTATGATACTATTTGTCATGATAATGTTTGTGATTATACCTAAAATGATTAGGGTAAGCATAGAGAAGAGGGATTAATATTTTCTTACAGGAGTCACTTTACAATATATGTTCCAGCAAGTGTCACTTGAAAATTAATTTGGAGGACTGCAAACAAAATAAAGGTCAGCTTTGTGTTTTACACAAATTATTGTAGCACATGATATGGGCAGCCTTCATGCTGAGGTGTCTAATGTGATCCTGTTCCTCATCTGCCCTCCCTTCCCTGCATGGGGTAGAGGAGCTCCCCACCTGTCCCCATGGCCTTGAAGTTAGGCAGATATAACTGATGAAATGACTTGGAACCCTCCAGTCTTCTCATTCACAGTGGAAACCAAATTGCATATGGGCTTCTGTGCCCTTTGTCTTCTTTTCTCCTGATTTCATCATATGCTACTATGTCATAGAAATTGTCCCTTAAAACTGTGTTTTATGCTGAGGACCAATGTGCTCTAAATAAGAGTAGATATTCCATGGCTACCTCAGAATAGATAGGGACAAGGAGATTTACAGAGATGAGTTCATGGTAAAGTTTTTTTGATACAACTGGGAAAATCCCAATCAAGAAATATCTTTCTATGGTATTTTCTCTTTCGGTTCTATTAAAATGCAAATAATAATAAAATACTATTGATGTTATATTATAACTATCCAAATGTACTCGGGCTCACTTTGTCCAATTGTTTCACATATATGATTTCTATTACATATAACGGAACTCCTAGTAAGTGTGTTTACTCATGACATTTTAATTGGTAATGACACTTGGGCTCAGAGAGAGGAATCAAATTGTAGAGTCACTGTGTGACCCTGTCATCATTTAGGGGACCCTCTACATTGTTATGTGGCCTACAGTTTGCACTGCCACAAAATGAAAGAGTATGAATTCCAATTCAAGGTAAACTAAAGGTAAACTAAAGAGTTAATGCTCTTATCCATTTATAGCCAAATTCATTCATTTTAGGGACTTTATAGAAGGGAAAGTCTTTTCTCTTCCATTTTGTTCAAAGTATGTCCTTTTATCCTAAAGTTTATGTCATTGTGAACTGAAGCCTTTTGAAAATAAACCCTGTGTCCTAAGCCTCTAAACTAATAGGCTGTTTGGTTTAGTACATGAAAATCTACAGATAGAAACCGATGGAATGATGAGGAAGTGAGGGGCAGGCAGGGGGCAGGATTGAAGAGTTATGTGATTGCATCTCCCTCCTTTCTTTTCTTTGTTGAATAATGATAAGATTCTGAGAGGAATGACTCAGCAGAAGTAAGTGAGAGAAACACTTCAGAAGTAGGTTACTAAATAATTTTACAGTAGAAATGATTACAAAGCTGAAATGCCCATTGATAATGTTCACTGAGGAAACAGCCATGGAATTCAAAATGTGCTAGAGACACAAAGATTAGTGAGATGAAGACCATGGCCTCCAAGGTTTGATGTTATATCACTAGAAATGATATTATATTACTAATAGCACAGAGATTTACAATATTTAGGAAATAATGAAAATTAAAACAAAACACACTAAACAAATGTTTATTTTACCTGTGTTACTTTACTCTGAAAGTTTCCCCTAAGTTTATTTCATTGAATAGTTATTTCATAATTACTATTAACTTTAACTCCTTTAAAAAGAAAACAAAAACTTCCTAAAAAGAGGTTTGAAAATTCAGGTATCTCCTAGAGTTTTGAATTTCAGGAAGAGTCTCTCTTTGTACTTTGAGCTTAAGACTGAGGTATTCTGTTTGCCTGGAACATTTCTAGTTTATTCCTATTGTCCTAGTTGATGTCCTGTTCAGTTAGAGGTTTCCTCTCAGCCTCAAAAATATCTTTGGTTTGCAGCATGCACCATCCTAAGGGAATATTTACACTTAAAAATGTTTGGATGTTACTGTTTGTTTGCCTTATTAGGGGCATAACCTTTCAGGTGCCGAATCTCTAAATTTAAAAAAAATCAAGTATGCTTTAAATTGGTTAAAATGATAAAAAATATGTTATGTATTTTTACTACAACAAACAAATTGAAAGCATATGTTATCTTTGTCTAGGTTATCTACTAGATTTGAAACCATCTGATCTCATTCCTTATATTTCGGCATGCTCATTCTACTCCAGCTTCACTAGCTTTATATTTCCCCCAACATCTTGGACATGTTTCAGCATAGGGCTTTGGCAGTGCTATTTCCTTACCTAAATGATCTCCCTTGGCTATCAGCATGGCTAAATGCTTTGTTTCCTCCAGATCTTTCATCAGTGACAGACGCCCTTGCCACCTTGTTTGAAACCCACCTCAGCCCTCACCATTTATCACACCCAACATAGACAGTCTATATCTCCTTCTTCCCATACTATTTCTCCACATGGGACTCACTACCTTCCCACATGTTACTTTTCTACTTATTATATTTATTTATTTTTGTTTGTTTCCCTCACAAATACATAAATTCCACAAGGGCAGGGACCTTAGTTTGTTTACCGATAAATTTAAGTGCCTAAAACTTCTTAGAATAGGTTCTTTTAGTTGTTAGGAAATATATGTTGAATGAAATAGTGTATCCAATTTGTTTAAAAATTCTCTCAAGATGGTATCTTCAACAGTTTTGGAACATTGAGATTCCTTGGTTTGGTATAGATTGGACTTTATTGGTCTTCTTTAATCTTTAAAAAACACTAGAAAATCCCTCACCATATTACAAAGAGGAAGACAGCAAAACACTGGGGTTATGAGCTTGAGTGTTCAACAGATTACAACAGAACAAATAAGTGTATCTGTTATATACACATAAAAAGAGCATTCTGGAGAGTACACCCCAGATCATTATGGGCTGGCTCTTTCTGACAGAGCTTTCTGTGAATCACATGCCTTTTCAGAAGTATACCCCAACTTCACAATCAATTTGTATAAATGTGTGGTTTGATTCTGGTCAATACAAAACAACAAAAATACAAAAAAAAATCTGTAGTTATTAAGGTGATCTACTAGATGGAAAACACCTCAATTGGACTTTTTTCAAATATTATGCTGATTTGTACATTCAGTATTTATTACATAGACAAAAGCTAAAAAAATTTCTTTGGGATACATTAACGTGAATAACATGTCACTTTAGTTCAATATTCCAGTTATTTTCATCATTTTTCTAAACTGTTACTCTGATGAATCCTAAATCCTTGCTATAAATATCTTTCTTTTCATTTCCAGCAAAGTTTTGTGGTGACCCTGGTATACCTGCCCAAGGGAAAAGAGAAGGCAAAAGCTTTATATACCAGTCAGAGGTTTCATTTAGCTGCAATTCTCCTTTCATATTAGTGGGATCAAGCACCAGAATATGTCAAGCAGATGGCACTTGGAGTGGTTCATCACCTCACTGTATAGGTAATATTAATTAAAGGAATATTATTCTCAGTAATTTTGTAATTACTAGATACTAGTAATGCATTACTAGTATATATGTATTAGTTATTTTCTCTGTCCTACAAACTATAGTTGGTTAAATATGAAAAAACAAATGTAAAATATAGAAGCAATTAGAGGACACTGAAAATGAATACTATTAAAACATATGATGTTGTATTCAGCATTTAAAACTTCCCAGAGGAACACTCAAAATAACTTTCTTTGTTTATCAATAAATTGAAAAATAAAAAAGCTCTTAGATTAGTAGCATTAAGTACTAACATTTGTATATATTCTTATGATTAATGAATCATAGTCAAATGATATTAAACTTGCTCCAAAAATCCATAAAAAAGATACATTGATGGGGCACCTGGGTGGCTCAGTCAGCTAAGCATCCAACTCTTGATCCCAACTCAGGTCTTGAGCTCAAGGTCCTGAGTGCAAGCCCTGCACTGGGCTCCATGCTTGGCATGGAGATCACTTAAAAAAAAAAAAAAAAGATACATTGATTTCAAAATGGCTCTTAGCACATTTCTATAGTCTTAAATTAATTGCCATGTTTGGTAAATCAACCAAATAATCTGCCATCAAACTAGTCAACTCAGACACTACTAGTTTTACCATTTTTATACCTGAATCTCCTACAGGTGTCCATGACAAATGCAAATAACTAAATCCTGTTTCTGGAAAAACTCTTACTTCTTGAGGGGAATATACCTGAGATTATAGTTTAGCAAAGTACTTGAGCAAACGTTTTATATCTGTGTTCTTTTTTCATATGCTTCATTTTTCCTTAACTTTTTTATCCACCTTTATATTAGAAGGGTTCAGATTTCAAGAATTGCATAATTTGTGTATATTACAGTACACCTGAATAAGATTAGCAGGCTTCTGTCCATGGGAAGACGCTATTAGATTTATACTCTTTTTTATTATTACCCATAGTCCTTTCATTAAGCCCCAGATCACTCAAAATAGTTTTGTATGTGAGAAATATACATTTAAATACCATTACAAATTTTAAAGGAATATTATGTTTATAATCTTCAATTTTTAGAACCCACCCGTACCTCATGTGAAAATCCAGGAGTCCCAAGGCATGGATCTCAGAACAATACGTTTGGTTTTCAAGTGAGTACTTTAAAAAATATTTCTACTCAATATAAAACTAGATCAAAAGGCTTCTTTGATTCATGTGCATATAATCGTGTTGGCAGAAATAGAAAACATGCTTATATCTGTATTCATAACTGTATAAAAAAGGGTAAAGGCAACAAAAGCTTGGAAGTAAAAGAAATTAGGAGAAGAAAAATACGGTTTAAGAAAAGAGCCTAACTGATCATTACAATAAAGCAAAAGAAAAATTGAAGACAGCTGTGAGCATAGGAAAATCCATAAGTAATAGCTAGAACATAAGAGAGGGCTAAGTAAGAAGAAATGAGGGGATGAATGGATAAATTCTAAAGGTGGATGTGAGAGAGTGAGGAAAAGTAAAGATAAAAGAGGTTATTTTGCAAACATATAAAAATATGGTTATTCAACAAAGCAATTAGACTAAAATATGTTTATCTTATAATGTGTGTATAATACTAAAGTATTTTTAAACATTTCCACGGACATGGGAAATTTCTGAGAAAATAATTTATCCCCAATTGCTGGATTGTTACATTGGAATTCTTCAGCATGCCCAGTCATGTGTGGTTGACTTTCTTATTTTCTCTTTTTCTAATTTAGATTTTATGTAGAGATTCAGCAAGTTTTTCATTACAGGGACCTTAGGGGAGCCAAAGTGCATACTGACTCCATGAGGAAATAGCCAATATACTCATTACCCAATTGCCTTGTGTTGCAGACTTTTCTAAATTGTACTATTTCATGTGAAATTCAGTGGGAACCTGAAAAACATCCATTTCTAAAGAAAGTATTCATCAAAGGTGCCATATTTTTGTTGCTAAAAATAGTTTCCATTTATCTACAGTTCAGGCACAGTATGAACATTGATTTGATAGCATTTCCAATTCTTCCGGTTTGCCTCAGGGCTGTCTACATAAGACAAAAATATAAAAAAAGGTGTCTCAGTCTCCATTATATTGGTGTTTTCAGAAAAATTTAGATTCATATCTTTATAAAATGTTTTATCAATTGATCTAAATCCTGAAAAATGGACAACTCATTAAAGAGAATTAGTCCTCATCATATAGATGAAGAAACTGGAACAGAACGTGACTTGGCTTTGATGACCAAGCAGTGACAGTATCCTGAGAGAACACAGAATTGTGGTTAGTGTTTGTGCACTAACTCAGGTGATTTTCTGAAGAGTGTGAGTCCTTTCTAATACATACCCTTTGAAATAATGAGAATGGAAGTGAGTAAGAATGAATTTAGTACAGTCGTCCAATGAAATGAATAGAATCATTTATTCTGCATTATAAGAATTCTATCATAACCATTGAAAAATGTTCTCCCAAAGTTAATCTAACCCTAAAAGTATATTATTTGACAATAGACATGCATTGGATCATCATATTCTACTCAGATAAATATGAATAGACTAGAATTTCAAATATGATAAACTTTATATAATTACATTAGTCTTTTTTAAAAGGGCAAATGATATACTGATTATGTTAAATTAGGGACTTCAGCTTTCTTACATGCATATGATTGGTTTGTGTGTTTATATGTATATATATCTACTAAATATATTTACTAAAACTATATGGAGCCAATGGAAATTTTAGAAGTTTATATAATCCTAACTGATAATTAATGTATTGGTACATTCCAAATAGAATTCTGGAAAAACCATTTTTATTGGTTGAGAAAAACTTTTGCTTGCAAGTTAAGAGAAGCTATTTGAGATAGCTTAAGCCTAAAAGCATTACAAGCCATGTGCAGGTTTGTCAAAGACCCCAAGGAAAGGGATCTAGGAAAGACCTATCAAGCCCAGGATCTAGCAACTAGACAATAGGACTCAGTCTTTTCCACTACACAAACCCTATGTTTGCCTACTTTGTTTTTTCTTTTGGAAATTGGATATATGACAAAAGCTGCATTTTTCTATTTATCTTTCAGCCACATAAAGAAAATAATTAATTGTCTCAATCTCAGTTCCAGATTTCTAGAGAGAGAATCAGAATGTCTCAACTTTTGTACCTACATCTGATTTGATCAGGTGGACAACAGTGGCTTAAATAAAATTATAGCTGTTAAGAAGTTGACTTCTGAGAGGGACAAGAGAAAGGGGAAGGTTATGAATTACACAAGCACTCAAATCATTTTCTTGATTTTTTTCTTTAATATGTTTATTCACTCTTTTTCTATATAGATTTATATCATAAATTTTTGGACATAGATATTATTACCTGTTGCTAGAGATGACAAAAACTCTCATTTTGAAAAAAGTACTCAACGTAATTTCTGTTATATCCAAAATATTGTAAGCTGGAATAATGTTTGGCTAAAGATAGATTGGTAGTGAAGGAAGTAGCTGTCAAAATGATTGATCCAACATCTAGATTAATTATGGAGTAAATGCCAGACACATGTATTTCACTGACAGCTGTATCATTCTTTAAATTGAGCTGTGAGTTTGGAGGACACATCATTAGGAGTTAGGGTATGTTACATTAAAGTTATTATAGTTATGAAATGTTTTTAATCTGACTCTAGATCTATAATGCCAAGACATTGAAGAGTAAGATTTTTAGTGCTACCAAAATAAAGATGGTGGTGATATATGATTTTCAGATTATAATCTCAATTAGTACATAAGTACATTGAATGGGACAAATATGCCACATAGTGATTTATTGCTTTTAAATGATGACCATGACATGAATTTTAAAACATAAATCAAGTGTTCTTAATTAAAATATGATAATTTTTAATATAAACTCATAGGATATCTTAAAACTTAATTTTTCTAAGCCAAGAACCTCAGGGCTGATATTGATGCTCAGTGAAATTTCCTTGCATCTTATCTTAAGCGTATGTTTCCTCCCTTCAATTTTATGATCCTGCCTTTCTACATCGTTTTAATAATAAAACTCTATGTATGCCTTTTATTAGAAGCTACTTCATTTTTTCTTGGGTAAAATGTTTAGTGTAAACACATAGTAAAAAATACAAATAAAAAATGGTTGTTAAAATATACTACAAAGGAAGTATATAAATTGGGAATTCTTAGTTTTATATATATACATAAAATATATGTATGATACATAAATATATATTAAATATATTTTATATGTGATGTTAAAAATCAGACACACATAAATACAATGATGAAAATTCTAGGAAAGCAAAAGTCATTTGCTATGAAATATGAAAGAGAAAGATCTTACTTAGAATATTCTAAATTTATACAAAATGTGTATTATGCCTTGATTAGCTATCTAAGCTTCATGGCTTAGGAACTGAGATATAACATTTAAAATAAAGAAATAAAAAAATAAGTAGTTTAAAAAGATAAATTATATTTACTAAATAGACATGTCTTATAATTTTATAATGCTTTTGCACAAAACACACTAATTGGGTCCAACTTAAAGTGATTTTTATTCAAACACTGGCTGCAGTTAAAACAAAATAGAGAAATTTTAATTCCTGATACAAAAATAATATTCAATATTTTTGCATTATATATAACTAGTTATATAAACAGAGCACTTTTGTTGGTAATTATTGGTGGGAAAATTGTACATGAATTATTTTCCACAAATTTTTTGAATTAGATAAAGGAAAATTATTTGTTTCTACAAATATTTTCAAATATTTGTACAAATATAATCAAATTATATTATGCATGTTAGAAGCTAATTTAGAATCAGAAGGACCTCTTATCACAAGTTGGAAAGGATGAACAACTATATGTAAAACATAATATTAAGTGGTCTTATAACTGGAAAGGCATTTATTAATCCACTGATATTTGAAGAAAATTTTGCTAATTGATTTAACTATAATAAACACTGAGCAAAAAATCAATTATTAAATTTGTTAATTTCTACATATATTAGATATTTAGTATAAGTATTTGTGACTCTGACAAAAATAGTATATAGTTATTTGTGAACTTGAAAAAATAGATAAAACACATTTAAATAGATCTTACTTCTCTGGCATCTGATTAATATCTAAAGCAGTATTTATGATGACTTCAGAAAAGTTTACAGAAATAAATAAGGAAAAAAAGTCTTACAAGTGAAAAAAAAAGGCTATGTAATCCAACATATTTCTTATATCTTATTAACATCAAGTCTTAATGAAATAGCCCAAATGTACCCTTCAAAGAATAAACAGTGATTTAGCTTCCTATGTAAAGTATGGTTGGGATATCACTCTTCTTTAAGAAACTATAGACGTGTACCAATGTGGATATTCCTGGGAAGTCACTCTACCCGGGCTCTGTCCAGGTGGTGTACAGGGAATAAGGCTCTGCCCCATGACATACAGTCCCTTTCCATGACGGAGATAAAGCCAGGACTTGAATCTGTGCCTGCTTATTCCTACAGCTTCTCAGAATCCTCTGGACTGTGACTGAGGACACAAACCGTGCAGGAAACAGCTCTCTAGAGCACCCTCTATCTGGATGTAGGTTGATCGGAAAGAAAAACCTTTTATTGGCGGCCGTACTATACTGGATTAAGCTCTTGCCCACCTTGTTTCTCAGTGATTGCTCAGGATTGCAAATAAATTGATTTGAGGAGAGAAGACGAGCCTCACCTAACACTGGCAGTTAACTCTTACCTTTTGGGTCCTTTATTTAGCAGAGAGAGTTGGTAAAATGAATGATAAATGCTATTTTATAAGATGTGCCTGGAAGTTTGGAAGCTTGGGCACGTTTGACCTTTATACTAAATTTGGGGAACAAGTTCAATGTTCTGTAGGACAGGTGACCACTGAAATATGAGGTATACAGACAGCACTGAATATGGGCCTGTCTATTAAAACAGTCTGGTCCTTTGACCCACAAACCCAAAGATTCCACAATGCCTATGAGGAGAGAACTTGTCTTAAGGAAATTAAGATACTACCTGGTCTTTTCTACTGTTCTCAAGTAAACTGGGTTTTCTAACTACATAATAAAGAAAGAAAGAAAGAAAGAAAGAAAGAAAGAAAGAAAGAAAGAAAGAAAGAAAGAAAGAAAGAAAGAAAGAAAGAAAGAAACTACAGACACGTTAAATCTTTTTAAGTTAAGTAATCAAATGATTTTGTCATTTGTCACTAAATTATTCATCCTCATTCCTTCAGTAGATCTAAGATTTTCAAGAGTTCTTTGTGCACCCGGGTGAGTAACATAGTCCCTAGTCTAGAGAAACTAATCTCTGATATGTGGGTGATTTCATAGGATAGATGATAACATTGGCAACTTTGAAAGTTGTTAAGGGAGCACATAAAAGAAAGTTCTCCCAATCTGTTGCTGTAGGGAAGCCTTTCTAGAAATGTCTAAGCTAAATCTTTTAGGGTAAGATCTAGGGAAAAAAAAAAAGTAGGGAAAGACATTCTATGCAGGATAAACAGCATGAAAATATGCATGCAAAGGGCATTACAAAAATTCAGTAAATATGAGCACAATTTGAGTAAAAGTAAATGGTCAGTGATGAAACGAGAGAGATGGCCCATGGTCAGGTTATAGGGGCTTTTATCTGTCAAGTTAACATAATGTAATTTTATCATAGTAAAGATTTTAAGAAGGAGAATTCTAAGGTCATACTTCCATGTAGATCACTCTGACTTTATTTGACAGACAGAGATCACAAGTAGGCAGGGAGACAGGCAGAGAGGAGAGGGGAACAGGCTCCCTGCCAAGCAGAGAGCCCGAATCAGGGCTCGATCCCAGGACTCTGAGATCATGACCTGAGCCGAAGGCAGAGGCTCAACCCACTGATCCACTCAGGTGCCCCTTCTTTTTTTTTTTTTTAAAGATTTTAAGATTTTATTTATTTTGATCACTCTGACTTTATATGGAAAATAAATTTAATGTGTTCAACACCGGAATAATGGAAACAAGTTAGAGGATTATCATAACTATAATTATGATTATTATAATTATGACAGTAGTTCTCAAAATGTTGTTGCTGACCAAATAGCAGCAGTATGATTTAAGAACTTGTTGGAAATAGTGTCCCCTGGATCTACCCGGTCAAAAACTTTCAAGGGAGGCTCATCTATCTGTGTTCTGGTAAGTCCTCCTGATTATGATATCTGCTAAAATTTGAGAACCAAACCTGTAGAAAAGATATTGAGGACTAAAGCGGGACATATAAGTGGAGAGACAGAGGGGGACAGTTTTTTAGGAAGTAAAATGATCAATATCTGGTGGTAAATGAATGCATGGAGATTTATGGGTAGAAGATGGCAACCATTAACTGAGGTCTACGGTAAAGTAGGATTGCTGGATTGGTAGAGGTAATGGGTTTTGTAAAACTGGTTCGACTGAAGAACAGAACTGCCAAGTTTACATGATCAGTCATATAATCTAGTCCATATGAGAAAGCCAAAACATACAACGCCATATTGCATAACTTCAGAGTATGTGAACTGTGTGACCTGGAGCACAATTTGAAGGATTTCGTTTATGTTGAATACAGGGTGAACAGAGCTCCTGGAGTTGAACAGTGTAGTGGCCCTGGGCAAAATGGGTTGTCAAGGGCATAAGAGATCTCCTCAAAGCTATCATGAGGGTGTCTTGGAAGACACAATGTAAAATAACTGGAAGAATAAAGGTTGCTATCAGAGAGTAACAGTTGGAATGGAGAGTCTGTGGTATAGCACATCTCTGGGTAATAATGAGAATATGAGAAATGGTAGCATTTAGCCACTCTCAAGGTCCAAATGGAATCTTGGGTCCAGTTCTGTCACTTGAAGCTTCGTCTCCTACTGCTGTGGGAGGTGGGAGTAGGAACTAACTGAGAAGGAAGGAAACAGGGTATTTGTGAAATGTGCTAAGAGGATTACTGATCATTCTCAGCCTCTAGTTGCTGGGGAAGGCTGAGATGGAAGACACTAAATATTCCTCACTTGTCCTTCAGCAGTAATCATTTAATAAACCCTGATGATTTCTTCTTGTAATCGTAGTTTGAGTAAACAACATCCTTCCCAAGTCTACTGCCACAGGTTAATTCAGCTTTTATTCTTTCAAATTTAATATGGTAGTGCTGGCTTCATGATTATAATTACTGCTGGTCATTCTTTTTGTTTAGTAGTTTCTTTATGCAGTGGCTAATTTAATTTTCAACACAAATTTTACTTTCTCTGAGAGCTTTAGTAACTTTATGTTTTCATTAAAAAACGATTTCAAATGCCATAGCCTGCCATTTGAGACCCTTCAGAAACTGTTCCTACATTTATCTTTGACTTAATAATTAAAGTTGGAATTTATTTAAAACCTATGTGCCATCCCTGAACTGAGCAGATTATATGTCCTATTTCATTTAATGCTTAAGACAAATCTCAAGACAAGTAATATTTTCATCTTTATTTACAGATTAAGTCTCCAAGAGGGGGTATAACTAATTCAAGCAAGATCAGTTTCAGAGTTAAAGCCACATACACATTACTCTGGGGTCTACTTTCTTTTTGTTGTTGTAGCTCACTGCTTCCCACTTTACCCTCCCCCAAACCCCTAAAGTCCCAGCTCACTGTGTGAACTCTTCATGCCAACCAATCAAATGTACTTTTCTCTAAACTATATGACACGTATTTTAACCTTCATACATTTTCTCACCATGTTCTTATCTTTTCTACTTTTATATCAGTTGTTCTCAAACTTTATTGTTCATTTAACAAACCCTGGAGGGCTTGTTAAAACACAGACTGCTGGTCCCCATTCAGAGTTTCTGATTCAGTGGGTCTGGGATAAGTTCCCAAAACATGCATTTCTAAAAAAGTTCCTAATGATGCTGAGGTTACCGGTCTGGGGACCTCACTTTGAAAACCATGTTCTGTGCATTTATCAAAATTCACATCCTTAAAAACTTAGCTCAAATTGCATGTCTTCCAACATATATTTGTTACAATCACAACCTTTGCATCTAAATGCCTTTGATTCTAATCTCATACTGCATTTACTGTCTTCCATATTCATTTGCCTCTTATGTTGTTATCTTTTTTCTCTGTCTTCATCCATCTTTATTTATTTATCTTTATTTAACAATCTACCTGTCTGTCTTGTGTTTAGATGAACTCATTGGCCTTTTGGTATCTCCCATATTTTCTTCAAACTGGTGTGGAAAAGGCACCTATGCAGGCATTGAACACTCAGATATTTGATGGTGATATATATATATATATATATATATATATATATATATATATAAAGAGATGTTTTTTCTTCAGTCTTGATTTCCTCCCAATTTTATTTTAAATCCGTTTTAAATATATTTTCCTTCTAGCTTCTACCATGAAGAATTTCTTTTGAAAGCATTTTCTCATCCAAGGTTTTTTTCTATTTGTTCCCATATTTGAAGCTGCATTGGTATGTTTCTCTGTAATTTGCTATAGGTAGGAAGTGTTGTGCAGTTCCATTGCAAAAAAGGACACCTTCTCCAAGGGTCTACAACACGCACTTGCCTTCCTGACCTCACGTGGAGTGGAATTCAGCCTGAGTGCATACGTAAGTATCGTGGCTAAGAAATTATACTTACCACAGATAGGAATTTATATGCATTTTTTTCTTACAAGTGGGAAGTAAATCTATATCTACACAAAAGATGTTTTACGTGGATTTTTTTAGATTATGATTAAACATAATTTATGTATATAAGTTTATAACTATATCATGACCTTAGTGTCCATTAAGGAGCATTCTTTCTAAAGAAGTCAGAAGGCACAAAGCACATTTTTTTTTTAAAGATTTTATTTATTTATTTGAGAGAGAGACAGTGAGAGAGAGCATGAGCGAGGAGAAGGTCAGAGGGAGAAGCAGACTCCCCATGGAGCTGGGAGCCCGATGTGGGACTCGATCCCGGGATCCCGGGATCATGACCTGAGCCGAAGGCAGTCGTCCAACCAACTGAGCCACCCAGGCGTCCCCACAAAGCACATATTTGGTTTTTTTGCAAGGCTCCTATAATTGTGTTCAGCTTGGTCATCTGATAATTTTAGATGATTATTAGTTCATCAATTCAGAGATTTGAACCTACGACTCAAAGGTATGCTGAAATATGGAAGACTCCAATTTAGTACTTCCTAAGCCTTTATTACTTGTGAGACTCTCTGAGATTCTGAGGAAAGATAGAAACATCCATGAGAGGAAATACACATGAATAGTTTGACCAAAAATTTAAATACTACTTTAGTATTTCCTGGAGCTTCTAAATATGCACTGACCCTAAACTTGCCTTATGGATTAAAGAACAAAGCCAAGGTCATGAAGCTGTCTTTTTTGGCTTACAGTTAGAAGTAAATTTCAGCTGGTGAATTAGTTCCCTCTTTCCCTCCCACTTTCTCCTTTTTATCTTCTTTCCTATCTTTTAAAATCCTGAGCACCTTGGGGAAAAACAATAAAGAGTAAGCAGGAGTAGAAATACTCATCAGGATTTGCTGAAGTCTAAACAAGTCCTGTGAATGTTCTCTAGCCTTGTTCAGAACCACTGGAATGATCACGAGAGTCCCCTGTGGACATGCAGCTTTCTGAAAAGCAACAGAACACTCTACTGAGAAGTCATTCAAATGCCTGGTTGGCTGATATTTAAATATGGCAAGATTCCTTTAAAGCAATTCAATAGCGTGTATATTTTAAAACCTGTGTGACATGTAACTAGGTATTTCATAGTAAACCAAAGTTCTTTGATGACTTCTATAAAGAACATGATGATTTAAAAAGAGTTATTACTGAAAGCATCTCAGAACTTCTACTATGTGCACAATATAAGGATTAACTTAATTCTACCTGTGCATAATGTGAGGATTAATTAAACTTCCCCTTCCTGCCCCCCCCAAAAGGATGTAGTAGAGGCAGACTATTTGTGTTTATACTTAGCATATTTCCTCCATAGGATTAAATGTCATTAATGGAATTATATTAAGCATAAAACATTTAACACAATATTTATCACATAATATTAAAAAAAAAATCTTAGCTCTTATTTATACCTCTGCAGAAGTATAATCTCCACTGGGAAACAAATGGAAATTTTTTTTTCCAATCACATTTTTATACAGAATAATTTTTTCAGAGACAAACTTTTAAGTACCCATATCCATGAAAAAAAATGATCAGAAACGCTTTCTGATTTAGGGAGAAAATTTCTTGCAGCATCTATCTCTGATAATGGGATGCTATTTATGTATAAGACAAAACAGTCAAAGTGGGGTCAGGCCAAGAAGTGGCATAAGTATGAGTAAAATGGAATAGAGGTAGCAAATCAAGAGTGAAAGGCAGCTTGAAGAAAAGGAGCCAGAAGTTAAGAGAATGAAAAGATACTGGTACTTATCAACCCAAAACATGGCCAGAAAATTCCACATGTTAAAAATTATTAAATTATACTTTCTACATTAACAAGTATTAATGTCAGAGTGATATACTGAATGAATATATTTAAATATATATTTATATATAAAAATATATTTATATATTATTTATATTTATAAATTATTTATATATTTATATATAAATATGTACTTAATATTTTTAAAATTTAAAATAAATATGAAATAAAAAATAATAAAATAATATTTCATAAACTGGTGTAGAAAATCTGAGCTTGACAAACTTTGAAAGGTATCTAACTACAGGACTTCTTAGATCCTTTAAAATGTTAATAATTATTGAGACTCTCTAGAATAGTAATATACACTTATGAGCTTAATTATCCCCGGTAGGTCTCCCCTGTTTAGCTTCCCTTTTAACATCTACCATGTTCCACAGATGACTGCTTAGAACATGTTAGCCTATGAAATTCATATGTATATTGACATTGATACATTTTCTTTGATTAATTAGAATAACTATGCAAAGGTATATTTATATAAAGTCATTAACATGCCTCTAATATATATTGTGACTCTCATCTCAAAATTTTCTTAACATGTCTATAAAAAATGAATGCTTTTCTTTTTTCTTAATATAGCCCACAGCTGTAAACAACCAGAAACTCCTGCTCATGCAAATGTAGTAGGAATGGACCTTCCGTCTCATGGCTATACACTCATTTATACCTGCCAGCCTGGCTTCTTCCTAGCAGGTGGAACAGAACATAGAGTGTGTAGATCTGATAACACCTGGACTGGAAAAGTTCCTGTTTGTGAAGGTAAGTTTTCATTATAGAAGCTTCTAACAGAAGCTATTCTACGAGGTCAGCCTCCCTAAGATGCAAGAGACAAAAACTCAACTCAGATTAGGTTAGCCAACTCCAAGGGCAGGCACTTCTTCATTCAGAAGCACAGAGCTATTATTGAGATCTTGTTATAAATTCTTTTCCATGTTCTGTTTTTTTCTTCTTTATTTCTTCTTCTAGTTACTTTATCATGGTAGGTGTATTAGTTTTCTGGGCTGTTGTAACAAAACACCACAAGCTGGATAACTTAAAAAAGCAGAAATTTATTCTCTCAGAGTTCTGGAGGCCAGAAGCCCAAAATTAAGGTGTTGATAGATCCATGCACCCTCTGAAGTCTCTAGGGAAAAACCATGCTTTGTATCTTCCTAACGTTTGGCAGCTTCTGGCTATCCTTGGCGTTCCTTGGCTCATAGCGGCTCCATGCCAATTTCTACTTCCATCTTCATGTGGCTCCCTTTCCTGTTTATCTCCGTATGTCCTCTCCCCTTCTTATAAAGATACCAGTCACTAGATTTCAAGGTTATTTCATATGAGGAACACTAATTAATTATATCTTCAAAGATCCTATTTCCAATAAAGGTCATATTTGAGATTCTTGGTGAACCAGAATTTTAAGGTCCATTATTCAACCTACCACAGTAGGGAAAATTGCTCCCAGCATACCTTTTGATTTAGAAGAGTTTTTGCCAAAACTTCTTGGTCAGGAAAACACTATTGAAGAGTCTGATTGTCAAGTTTAAATGGAGCCCACCTCCCAATCTGTTAGTCAACCAGGGTGATATAGGGAAGTGTCTACTTCTCTTGCTGCTTTATCAGGACAATCCCCCTCTGGATAAGAGATAGTGAGTTTTCTAGAGAAAAAAGACTTAGGTGTTCACAGATGGGAATAAAGGAAGTTTTTCTAGAATTCTTGATAAAGTCATCAATAAATTCCTTTTCCTTTTTCTTTTCTTTTCTTTCCAGCCCTTTTAATTCCCGTTCTCTTGCAGCACTCATGGATGTTAATGACCTTCTTTTTGAAACGTGTTCTCTCTCTTCTCTTAGCAAGAACACTACTTGGTTTATTTTAAAATTTTCATGAGATTGAAAGATTAAAAGTCCATTTAAATCCAACAGAATTTCAATAACTTTTTTATCTATCCACTTTGCTGTTTATATCACTACTATAGAAGGTTAACTCGGCATTATCTCTAGATGGGGACTACTGTAGGAGCCTCCTAACTTCTCTGCCTGTATCAATATCCCTTTCTTTCCAGATTGTTCTCTTAGAATGAGAGTGCTGTTCACCCAAATTATTTCCCTTTAAACCTTTGAAAGACATTATATAGTTTTTCAGAAAAAGATCTGCCTTTATACAGTCTACAAGCACTGAATGTCATAGCTCCCATAATTTTGCAGTCATATCTAGCAACCCACATGATTTCCCTGCTTTGAACTACCTTTGGTTTGGCTTAAAACCTTAAAACCTTAGTTTTAACTCTTTAGTTTTGATTTTATCCAATTTCTTATAACACCAGGGACCACCTTAGCAAATTTTTATTTTGAGACACATATCCTACCCAATTATTTAAGGAACCTACCCTTAGCCTTCAGCAACCATGTTGCAATCAACTGTTTACCTGTTGGTTTACATGGTTTACATGTTCTTTAAAATAAGAAAGAGAATCCTGAAATGATAAGGCAGCACTAATCGTTCCCTTGTCCCACTGGACTATAATGGAGTAATTATTGAAGTCCTTAGCTGTACAGTGGAAGTGTTGAATAGGTACTGAGATGTTAGGACGAATTGGACATTTTGGAGAAGACTATGCGCTATGTCAGAGATTAAAATTGATAATGCATCACTGTGTGTGTTATTAATCATATTAACTTTTATAAACCTTTTACTTTTTTTTTTCCATAGCTGGTTCCAAAATACTGATGAAAGATCCAAGACCTGCACTAGGAACACCCAGCCCAAAGCTAAGTGGTTAGTGATTTCAGTAACTTTCCCAGAAGTTACGACTTCTATGAAGTGGTCAACCATTGTATTGACAAAATAAACATCATTTAGAAAAATATATATTCAGTACGGGAAAACCATAAATTTAATTAACTACTTGGAATTTGAAAACTTTTATTTTAAGATGTTGAATTTTAAGGAATGTAATTCTGAGACATGGTAATATTCCAAAAATAATGCTTACAGTTCTCTCTATAAAATATCCCCAGGAGTATCTCAAATTGACTACACTATATTGCAATGCTTTATTTAAAACATTTAAACGAAAAATGAGATGCTTGAAATATAGATTTTTAAAAAGGGAACAAAATACACTTGAAATGAGAGTAAAAGTTCGGCAATTTTAGCTATAGTTTACTGATTTAAAGACCAAAATTTTAAATTTAGTCATTAAAAACAGGGGCTGTTCAGTCCTACAGCCTTAATGTAATTGCCGCGTTACACATCCACTACACTATGACTTTGGAAAGTTATTTTATATATCTGAGCCTCCATGTCTTTATCTATGAAAAGAGACAGGGTTTAGACTTTTATAAATGAATTTCATGAAAATGAAATGCGAAGTACTTAGCCCATAGTAAGACCTCAGTATGTATGAGCTCCTTTTTTTTAGTATTAGTCCATATTTTATTTATATGATATAAATTAAAAGCTACAGGGATGTCTGGGTGGCTCAGTTGGTTAAGCCGCTGCCTTTGGCTCAGGTCATGAAACCAGGGTCCTGGGATCGAGTCCCTCATCGGGCTCCTTGCTCAGCAGGGAGCCTGCTTCTCTCGTTGCCTCTGCTTGCTACTCTGCCTGCTTGTGTGTGTTCTCTCTCTCTCTGACAAATAAATAAATAAAATCTTTAAGTTAAAAGCTACAGATAAAGATTAAACATTTAATCTGTACCTTGAAGACAGATTTGGTCTCATTATTTTAAGCCAGAAGCAGTGTTAGTTCCTAATTTTAGTTGTGTTTAGAAGTTCTCAAGGTACATGCTGTAAAACTGGTGTACCCACAAAAGAAAAATCAGTCTGAAACACTGATTTATTCAACATGCAGTGGCAATAGACTGAATGCCATGAGGGCAATCAAAGACTATGGCAACATAAGAAAGTTTAGCAATGGAGTCAGAAAACCACAGTGGTCTATCAATGCTTTTAAATTCTTACATTAGAAAAGTAGAAAGCCTCAGATTTAGTGAATTAAGTAGTCCTGTTAAGAAGATATGTACTACAGTATAACAGAATAACCAAAAGAAAGCAGAAAGTCATTGTAATAATAAAAACGATAAAACAATCCTCCTCAAGGATGCAATGGAAGAATCTCAAGAAAGCCAAAAGTAGTTCTTTGGAAAAAAGAAAAAGTAGAATATTTCTGGCAAGACTGATGAAAAATAGAACAACATTTAAATAATATAGCAAAAGGAAATATGAACATAACCACATAGAGAGTAGATTAAGTCAATTATAATTCTATTTGTGGAAAACTATCAAAAATAGTCAACTTTTTAAAAAAATGGACAAATTACTAAAAAGAATATTTTACCAGAGCAAAAGAAAACTTGAATGACCCTATAACAGATAAATTAGGAGTTTAAAACTATTTCTACAGAGAAAAACCAGGTCCTTATGGATCAACCGATGATTTTTGCCAAATTATAGAGGAACAGAATGGATTATCTCGTTTTATTAAAAAAAAAGTCTCTTCCAGGGGCGCCTGGGTGGCTCAGTGGGTTAAGCCTCTGCCTTCGGCTTGGGTCATGGTTTCAGGGTCCTGGGACTGAGCCCCACATCGGGCTCTCTGCTCAGCAGGGAGCCTGCTTCTCCTCTCTCTCTGCCTGCCTCTCTGCCTAGTTGTGATCTCTGTCTGTCAAATAAATAAATAAAATCTTTAAAAAAAAATATCTTCCAGTCAAGAAATCTATGTGGGGTGCCTGGGTGGCATATGAGGGGTGCCTGGGTGGCATAGTAGGTTAAATGTATGTCTGTTGGTTTGCAGCTCAGGTTGTGATCTCAGAGCCATGATCTCAAGGTCATTATCTCGGGGTCATAAGATGGAGCCCCCCGTGAGGCTCCATGCTCAGCAGGAGTGTTCTTGAGAGTCTATCTCCCTCTGCCCTTTTCCCAGAGCCCCCACTCATGCACCCTTTCTCCCTCTCTCTAAAAAAAAAAGAAAGAAAAAAAATCATTCTATGAATCCAATATAATTCTAATAACTCAGAAAGACATTATACAAAAGGAAAAATTACAAGTCTGTTTGTTTGACTCAGGATGTACAGATGAAAATATCCTACATAAAATCAGCAAATCAAATCCAAAATCATAGTATAACAGAAAAACCAAAAGCTGACACGTCAGAACCAAATTGGATTCATGATAGATATGCAGGGATATTTTTATATTAAATAATCCTTAAAAATAATCTGTTAAGATTAAGAAATTAAATTTTATTAAGAAATTTTCTTAATTCTTTATTTTTTTAATTATTATTTTAAATTAATAAATAAGGAATTTATTATTTTAAATTCTTTATTAAGAAATTAAAATGCAAATAGTTTTGATCAGTGCAATACCTGCACAGAAAATATTTGATAAAACACAACACCTATTTATAACTTCAAAAGACTTAACAAATTAGAAAAGAAAGGAATTTCTTTAACCTCAGTAAAAAAGATTTATAAAACTTCAGAGTAAATGCTACTTTCAATGGGAAAACATTAGAAACATTTAATTTGAAATCACGAGTCACTGTGATTAGATTACTCCAAAATAACAAGAATGAACTTTGGTGATTGTATCAGAGTCAGGAGCATGATACTACATTTGAAGCAATACTATGCAACCTGTGAATTAAAGTTTAAAATCAGACATCTTGAAAGGAAGGATCATGACATTTTAGACTTTACTGATACCCACATCAAAGGGAGTGGGATGACATTTTAGAATTTACAAGAACTGCCAGACTCACATTCATATTTAAATACCAAAATAGACCTAACAATAGAAAGAAGTATGATCATTCCCATTGTACACGGGAATGGAAATGACCAGATGGTGTCTGCTTTGCCCAACTTGAGTTGCATTTCTCAAAAGGTAGAGGGCAGTAGTGGCGTGTTTGAGCCCGCAGGTAGAGAGAGGTTCATCACAGACAATTCTGCACATTCACCCAAACTTTGCATTCAGCCATGTCATATTGGTAGGACTTTGAAATCTGCTACTGTGGTAATATTTACATCATAGAAATAAGCAAATGCTGAACATCAGCTTTTTTGTTTTGTTTTGTTTTTCAGAAGACCCAGTTGTTAAACATTTCCTTCCACATTAGTGATTAAACCTGATGTTATGTACTTGGCGGTGGCCACTATCTGGTTCTTTCCATTGCTCTTTTCTCCTGCTGTCAAGGTTCTCTTTCACCTTCTTCAACCAACACTAATTCCCCTAAGGACTATGGAAAAGATCAGCAGATGTCTTAGGTTTTCTTTAAAGGTTCAGAGATAGCAAAGAGTAATCACAGTCCATTCTGGGTGGAAATAAACAATCAGACAGACAATAGCACTTACTTACTGTCTACTATTTGCAAGACACTGCCATTAGAATATCTTTCTCTCTTGCTCCTGCTTTTTCCTGTACGATTGAGAACCTATTACCTCCAAATTCCAGGTCTTTTTAGTGCAGGGCAATATAGCTTGTCACTCTCTCCTGCAAACTTGTCTTAGGTACACTTTCCTTCACTAAAAACTTTTACATGCTTACCAGATCGAGGGCTTTTTACTCATTCACTCTATCAAAGTTTCAGTAAGACTCCTCCAGACATACATAGGGTAACATTCCCCTATAGCATACGTAGCTGTGCAGTTGGAGGTTTGGGGAGGGAGTGCCACTCTAAGGATGACTTGGTAGAGTCACAGAACCAGACTATGGACCGTTCATTTTACTAACTACATGTCTGCTAAATATATATTTTATTAGCAATTATGTAGTAAGCTCTAAGATCCACAGTTTTCCTATTTTATCTGAAAAGTAGCAGCAGCAGCAGTAGTAGTAATAATAGTAGCAGCTAACACTTAGCTAAACACTTCACTTTCCTTATCTCATTTACTCTTCCCAACAACTCTAAGTTAACCTCATTTTAATCATGAGGAAATTCAAGTTTAGAGAGTTAAGTAATCTATGCAAAACCACACAGTTTATAAATTGCAGAGGATGGACTTTATTATTTATTTGTTTATTTTAAAGATTTTATTTATTTATTTGACAGAGGGAGAAAGAGCACAAGTAGGCAGAGAGAGGAGGGGAAGCAGGCTCCCTACTGAGTAGGGAGCCCAATGCGGGACTCGATCCCAGGACCCTGGGATCTTGACCCGAGCTGAAGGCAGTCGCCCAACCAACTGAGCCACCCAGGCACCCGAGGACAGACTTTACTACAAGGATCCTAACTCCAGGGCTTGCAGCTCTAACCCTTTAGCTGTATTGCTTTTGAATTACCATAGAACAAAACATGTGTAGAAATATTCAGTAAAAACTCAACTCTTTAGCGTATTTTGTATTTCATGGGGGGTTTTTTTGGTGTTTTTTGTTTTGTTTTGTTTTGTTTTGTTTGTCTTCAGGAGTTTTGCTCTTTTAGTTTACTGAGCAGAACACAGGGAATGTAACCCCAGTCTCAATGATCTGGCGATGAGAAGTGTGATGTGTGTAGTGAAGACCAGGTGACAAATTGTCAATACCTTATTAGGAAAAAAAAAGGCTTTCCCCTATTCTGTCATTTACTCATTTGCACAAATAGGCATAGCTCCCTGGAATTGCTGCTTTTTGGAGATGTACTTTATTGTGATGTGTATGATTAATGGAAGCTTCTCTTAGGTTTTTTCAGGATCTGAGTAGACTTTGCCATCCTTGACTTGTATAACTATAAATTACATAACAAATTTATATAAATATAATGCCTTATGTGGTTATATCTAAAATAAAGAGCATTCCTTCTTTAGATGAGAGTTTTATAACATTTAGGATCTTATTTGATTCTACCACAATTCATCTTTCTCCCATGAGAGTTGGGCAATTCTAGGGACAATTCCTTTATTTCTAAAAATACCTGTAAATTCAAAGCTGTCAATATGGTGGAGCCCTGTTCTTCCTCGGGCACATCTATTACTAAAATAACTGAACTCAGTATTCTGTAAAGGGGACAAAGGAGCATCTCTTCTAACAGTCTTTAAGTGCTATTCTGCAAGAGGGAGGTTTAACTCTATGCTCTTGCTGCATAATCTACTCATTTTGCCAGAAGAAAAGCAGGCCTCTTGGGACTTAAATATAGACTGATGTGGCTCAGTAAAATCATTTTGTTTTTCCTCTGAAAGATGTTACTGGAGGAGACCAAATATAAGTATATTTGATGTTTAGCTGGTTCTGAATATAAGCCTTATGTCTTTAATTGGTGCTGTCTATCTTTGATTGATGACTCAGGTATGAGTACAAATATAGGTTATTACAGTTTTGGTTCATTCCAAAAAACTTGAAACATGTATATGAAGAATTCACTTTATATTACACATTTCACATTATTGAGTGTTTAGCAAAATTTCATTATTCAATAAACTAATATTCATTAATCTACTTCTTAATGTTTATATTTATAGGGCACCATAAAATTAATATGTGTCCTTAATCTCTTCACAGTTCCTGATGATGTGTTTGCCCAAAATTATATATGGAAAGGCTCTTACAATTTCAAAGGAAGGAAACAACCTATGACCTTGACAGTTACTAGTTTCAATGCTTCCACTGGGAGAGTCAATGCTACACTCAGCAATAGCAACATGGAACTGCTACTTTCAGGTATCACGTTAAAGAACAGCAAACAATGCCTTCATGCCTTCACCTCCATCATTTTATCATTTTTATTAGTGATTTTTATACTGTGAAATATTTGTTACATTTTAATGACATTCATAATTTATTCAGAAACAAGGCTTTCTGATTTTTGGATGGATACATGACTATTACTACAGAAATGAAAAGCTGATTTTGAAATAAACTTGCTCATGAATATTTTGATGTAGCTAGAATGAGGCATCATGAAATAGAAAAGAACTTTTGATTGGAATAACTAAATTTTTCTGTATTCTTATAACACCAAAGAGACCAGATCGATGACTTACAACCTATTTTCTGGGCACAAAATCCTTTCTTCAAATGAGAATATTTCACTGTACACCATAACTGAAGACAGAAAAAGGTAGAGCTATACTATTTTAAAGAAGCATAAGGGACCCAGAAACCTATCCAACTGCTCAGCCTTCTCAAGTTTCTATGTCCTTGATGTAGGGCACATTTCCCTCATTGTGTTTCTTCTGTTTTTTTTTCTGACATTCAGATGTTTTCTCAAATGTCATCTCATCAACAGTACTCCCAATGATCGTATCTAAAGTAATCTCATTACAAACACAGACATAAACTCTTAGTCTTAGACACTCTTATCCTGTTTCACTTGCTTATTTTCACTATTTATAGGATAATATGGCAATACATGACATGATATGACATTATTTACTTGTCTATACTCCAACAATATAAGTTCTAAGAGGGAAGCTCTTTGCCCTCCATTTCATTACTATACCTCAGAAATTAGAAAAGCATCTGGAACAAAATAAGCCTCAGTGAATATTGTTTAAGTAGTGAATTTAAATTATTGAATGATTCTCTGTTAAGCCCAAAGTAAAAGTGTCAGAAGCTAATATGTATTATATTTTAAAAACTATACACAGTTACAGTAATATAGATTGAAAGAAGCTTTTTATTAACAAAATAAATTCACTTAAATAGTGATACTGATTTATTTAACTTTGAGATATAACTTTTTTCTTTATTTTTTATAAGAGCCTGCAAAAATAAGTGTATGCTTAATCTAATCTAGAAAAATCTCAAAATAAATTCCTACAAATATAGAAAAACAAGCATAAATAAATTTGCTATCACTGTCTCCATGTATATCAACTGTAACTTTTTCCCAACAATATTATTTTTTATTCCTTTTATGTCTTTCCCTATTAACTGTAACTTACTTTAGGTCAAGTTCTATGTGTCATCTCTGTATTCCCAGCATATTCTTATGACACCTTATTACACAGGCGAAAGATTAAGTAAATGAATGCATAAGTCAAATTTCAACCATAAATTAATCACAAAATTTTTCCTTAGAGACTTCTGTCTTATTATTCCCCTAAGTACATTTATATTCCAGCTTATTCCTACTCTTAGGATACTCACTGTTTAAGAAAAAAAAAAAATCATTGTATATATGTTTGCTTTTCTCTTTTATGCCATTATCTATATTTACCTACTTAAACTAAAGACCCTACTTGATTTTCAAGACCCAGTCCGAATGCTTTTTTTTCCTTAATAAGCATTTCCCGATCACTCCATTGTAAAATGATCCTTCTCTCTTCCGGCCTCTTATTTATATTTTTTTAATGTATTTTGTTGGATATGTATCTGACTAACATCTACTTCATTAAATTTCTTTGGGAGAAGAAGTTATTTTGTTTACAATATCATGGAATGATTTTAGTAAAAACAGTAATACTTAATTTTAAGAGCATAGGTAATTTAACCCCACAATTAAGATTTGAGAATTTCCGCTGAGGGATTAACATATTTTGCAGGATTTATAGAAAGCATTATGGATGAAGCTGGTCTCAACTTGGCCTTGTTTGATTTCTTTTCCTATGACATGTATTACATGATATATTTAAGGAGTTAAAGATAATAAAATGAAACATAATTATTTACAAAATTCGTAGACTAAAATGTCCTTACATTTTACAGGGGTATATAAAAGCCAGGAAGCTCGCCTGATGTTACATATCTACCTTATTAAAGTACCAACTCATGCTTCTGTGAAGAAAATGAAGGAGGACAATTGGGCCATGGATGGCTTTGTAAGTATAGTTGTTTAAACGTCTACTGCCGATTTTAATAAACAATTTATGCTATCATTTGTCATTAAGATTCCAGAAAAAGGTAATTTTCTAAATTTAGCTAATTATAAACACACATGCACATATAAAATGGCAAGATTACTATTATGGGTAAACTATTTTGAAAAAAATATTCAGTATAAATACTTAGTAATCTAGAATGTTAAACCTAGGATTACTGGATTCTGATGAATTTTGCTAACTTTTGTAATCTTTACATGTATGAGGACCATATAGTTTTTTAGTGGTTTCATCGAATCTATTTGTCTGTGGTCAGTACTATGATAAATAAATCTGGATAAAATATAATTCATTCTTTGTCTGGATCCACTGTTTAAGACCTATTTAGGCTATTTTTGAAATGCATCAGAAAAATTAAGGATGCCCATTACATTTAAGCTTTTTTATCTAAATTTAACTGATTTAGAATACTTTACAAAATATTTAGAATCTTTTATAAAGTTGTTTATGAAAAGGAAGTTACGTAAATTACTTCATGTGGAAAATGGTTACCATAGCTTCACAGGGGAATCACCCTGTCCTATTCAGCCACTTATGTGAATGGAGTTTCTAAATTGGGAGTCGGAAGCAACAAATCTTCTATTCACATATTCCCCTGGAGTCTTTCCTAAAAAACAAGCAGGAGAGCTCTGACTACATCCTAACAAGTAACAAGTCTTCTTTTACAAGGAAGACCTAGAGAGAAAGAAGATAGTAGGTCATAGGCTTCAGTAAGTTTAGTGCCTGAGGGGGAAAAAAATGTTTATCTTATTTCTCTATCTGTGCCAGTGTTCGTGGAGTTGGAAACTAACTCATGTCTTCAATGCACTCAAATTGTGTAATTGTATTATTTCATCTAGGAAGCAAACAAAATGAATTCATTCATTTACATATTAGAGTTTGAGCTCTTCATTTGAGGAGGATTTCATTTTTAAAAATGACCATGACCAGAATATGATGTCTGATAATAAGGAATAAATCACTTCTTCTGACATGCCAGGGTACTATGGATGGATTGGTATGATAGTTTGCTTTTTAGGGTGAGGATTCTAGGTGCTTTACAACTTCTACAATACTGTACAGGACTTTGGTAACTAAGTAAAATAAGCCCAGAGCAAATTCACATTACTAGTTAACAAGAACACTGAAATATATCTATTTCTGTTTTGTTTATGAGATCAAATCACAGTATGCATATATTTCTTAAATATAGGATTTTATATACATGCAAGATGCATGTTATAGTCAGCTTTTACAACATTAGACAAAATCACAAAATCTCAGAGTCAAAGGAGTATTTTATCATTTCTCCTGTATCTGGGGTTAGTTGTGGGTGTTCCACTTGAGGCTGTGGTAGCAAGTTCAGGTCTGCTTCAGGTACCTTATTCTGGGGCCCAGCATGGAGAGGCAGCAGCTACCCACAGCATATTCTCTTGCCAGAGGTCAGAAGCTCTGAGGGATAATGTGTTTTAAACATCTCCACTGAGATATAAGTCATATACCCTATAATTCATCCATATAAAGTACACAATTCAGTGGTTTTTAGTATATTTTCAAGTGTGTAACCATCACCACAGTTGACTTTAGAATATGTCTATCACCTCAAAAAGAAACTCCACATCCTTTAGCTATCACCCTACCCATCCATCCCTCATCTCCACCCTAACTCTAAGCAACCATAAATCCATGTTCTGTTTCTATGGATGTTTTTGCTTGGGATATTCTTATTTAGGAATCATATAACATGTGGTCTTTTGTGAGTGGCTTCTTTCACTTATTATAATGGGAAACATGCCTCTTAAGGCCTGGGCTTAGAACGGACTTCTTGTTAATTCCACCCACATTCCATTGACCAAAGCAAGTCACAGGACTAAGCCCAATGAGATGGGAAGACTGGTGAGAGGGAGAGAGGGAGGGCATGAATGCTAAACAGGAATAAAATCTACAAAGTACAGTTTTATTATATTTAATTTTTTAGAAGATTTTATTTATTTATTTATTTGACAGAGAGAGAGAGAGAGGGAACACAAGCAGAGAGAGTGGGAGAGGGAGAAACAGGCTTCCCACTGAGCAGGGAGCCTGATGTGGGATTCTATCCCGTGACCCTGGAATCATGACCTGAGCCAAAGGTAGACACCCAACAACTAAGCCAGCCAGGCACCCTGTTATATTTTAATTTTTAATTGATCATTTGCTTTATTCTCTTTCATCATATCATTGCCCTTTTTTTTGACAGCAGGTTTCTTAGCCTAAGAGAAATCTCTACATCATTATAGTAATAACAACCCCCTTTTTCTAATATCCTAATTACTTAAAAGTGAAAATTTTGATTTTGCTTTTAACGATGGCAGATTTACACAGTGTGCTATGTTTTACGTAGGAGGAAGATACAGAGTTAGGAACTTTGCATAACATTCATTTGAGAGTAGAACTGAATATTTATTAAGGCTGGGAAAATATAGCTGTGTCCAATCTTCAGATTTAATCAACCTTATAAATATTTTTAGGTTTCTGCTGAGCCTGATGGAGCTACTTATGTATTTCAAGGATTTATTCAGGGCAAAGATTATGGGCAATTTGGACTACAAAGACTGGGTAATGTATTCATTTTCATTTTCATGTAGTTACTTTATTACTCCAGACATCATAAGACAATACAGTGGATTCTGTACATTAGGCACACTTCCTGCACTTTGAATTTTGCATTGTCAGGATTATACATTGATACATTTGATAGCCTTTTAAATAATCTCATTCTTCAAAATATTGATTCTCCGTGTACCAACCCTGTACAGTGCTTGGTTGTTGTCATATTTCTAATAAATATGACACACTGTCTTGCCCTTAGCAAGTAAAAAAGAGAAAAAGTGATGCAGATATAAAAGAAAATATTAAACTGTAAATTATTTTATTTTATCCAGAATTGCAGTACTTCTCTTCAGTTTGAATATTGTTGCAACTTTCTTTCTCTTTCAAAAATGTAGTGGCACTTTGAAAACATCATATGGTCTGGAAAGGGAAAATAACTTTGAGGAATAGACCCCATTTGGGGGCTTTATGCTATTCAGATATGTAAATTTTCTGTAGTAGGAGGCACAGGTTTCAACATTCTTCTCCACTCTTCTAGAGTGTACACAGACATTTAATGGTCTTGCTTGAATATAATTATTAACATAGCTTTTGGTATGTAACTTTCCTAAGGTATATTGTCTCCCATTATTTTATTGTGGTACTGATATATAAAGAATAAATTCAGGCTCTAAAAAGTACTATTTGATGTTTATCTTAAAAATTCCATTACTTTGAACTTTTACATAAATATTCTGAGTCCCTGAAAAATAAGGTAGAAATAAGGTATTAACTTTTAACCTGGACTAAGGTGTGATTTAATTGTATATAACTCTTTATCAAAAAGGGAAATGAGCTTTCTCTAAGTGAACAATAACAAGATGTCATTTCAGATAATGTCTTGCCTAAAATTGTGTTCGTTTGAAAACCAGATAAAACATTTGTTAACACAGTACATTAACATAGTTGTGTAATTTAATGCAAGATGTTTATGCAAACTATTCCCAAAAGCATCGCACACACGGTATGTCTAAAACAGAACCTATTTTAAAAAGGAGCTATTTCTTTCTGGGGAAAATAAAAGCAAAACACAAAATACAACCTTTCCATTATTTTCTCTCCCCTGATCCTTATGCCAACATGTTAACCAACCTGATTCTCCTCATTTCCTAATTTTGCTAATGTCTTTGCCATTTACTCACCCCCAAGTAGAACCCTTCTCATTCTGTGCCCTCTTACATCTTATCCTCACAAAAAGGTTCTGTTGCTTTTTAACTACAAAATGTTCTCCTGCATCTATTTTTTCATGCTCTTCCAAGTGTTCTAGAATACAGATCATTTTCCATTTTTATATGGGATGTTGCTATGACCTTTGAAGTAGGCTAGCTTCTAGTCCAGATTCCCTGAAGTCCATCCCACCCAAGTCACTGCTCTAAATTGTATGTCTTATCACAGGGGCTTTTATTTCTAAAACCCTCTGTTGTCCCTCACCGCAGGTAGCTAATAAGTTTGAACTCTTTAGAATGATGTTTATGGCTTTTCAGGACCTGGCCACAGTTTTCCATTTTAGCATCCTATTCCTACCACATTGATACCTACTTATCTCTACATCCTTTCCACACAGCTACAACCAGTGCTTGTCACAGCTTCTAAATATGCCTCTCACCTTCCCATTTCTGGGCTTATGATGGTCCTGCTTCCTTGTCCATCCATTGTTCTATTGCTTCTTCAAAGCCAGCCCCACTTGTATATTCTCCCGAATACATTCCTACACACCACCAGATGGAATTATTTCTTCTCTTCCTAAAGCACATTGATCATTAATTCATGCTTGATGTCTATACTTATTTCTGTCATAGTATTCTTTCCACGATGGTATAAACTCTTCAGTTCAGAGACCCTGCTTATTTTTTATGCTGCATCCTTCCCTGGAAACATGCCTTATACATAGAATGCACTCTACAAACTTGTACGGAAAAGAGTTGAAGGAGTTTCATGAATCACCTTTGTTTCCTATGTACATTTCCAAATAGATATCTTGAGAAAGAAAGAAAGTGATGGGTTCATAAATATAAAAATCAATTGTGATCAAATGAAGTTTTTTTTTTTTTAATTTTATAGGACTGAACATGTCAGAAGGCTCAAATTCTTCAAATCAGCCTCATGGTACAAACAGTAGTTCTGTGGCCATTGCTATTCTTGTGCCTTTTTTTGCACTTATATTTGCAGGATTTGGATTTTATCTTTATAAACAAAGGTAAGTTTGTTGATTTCACCTACAAAACATTTCCAAAATCTTCAATTTCATGTTCTTTTTACTCTTCTCTTTCAAATCCTAATTTCCATTTTTTTTCCTGGGTTGTTGAAAATAACGTGTGCCAGATATTGCAACTGTTGTTAAAAACCTTATTTCCCCTCCCTGCCTCCCGTCACCACAACACGATAAGACAAAAATTGTTCTGTTCATTCCCACAAACATTCAACTTATCCCTTACTACTTTTGACTGTAGATTTCCTGGTACATACTTAATTGTGTCAGTTAGTTCTGCGTTATCCATAATGAGACTTTAGGGATACAAAACCAGATTAAGGTTTAAATCAAAGATATGATACCTGCTGCCAGATTTATTTAGAGAACTAAGAAGAAGCTTGTGTCCAAACCTCTTTAGTTCACATGACAATGCTGACCAATTTTACCCAGGCAGACAGATGGTAAAATCCTCTAATCTTCCTTTTCTCTTCTGCTGCTTTTAGACTATGCAATTAATGTTATATTTCTGATATATCAACTATATGACTGTACATATTATTAGTTTGTCCTTGTTTATTATGTCCTTTCCAACAACCCATGTGGCTTTATTATATAATTGTCTGCTATTTGGGACTATCCCTTATCAAGAAAAAGATATGTAGATAATTGGATAATTAAATGACTGTTATTACCAAAATATATTTTTTTCAAAACTGATATTATTATAAATTTCAGTCTAGATAATCTAAGAGTGGTTTATTTAATATTACATGAATGTGTAACTATTGAATTTTAGCAGCACCTTAGGCCTTGTTTGTCAATATCAGATTTTATTAATGAGAAAAACTCATCACTAAATTTATCTATAAAGCAGGCTATTCTTTTTTTTTTTTTAAAGATTTTATTTATTTGACAGAGAGAGAGAGAGAGAGAGAGAGATCACAAGTAGGCAGAGAGGCAGGCAGAGAGAGAGAGGGGAGGAAGCAGGCTCCCTGCTGAGCAGAGAGCCCGATGTGGGGCTCGATCCCAGGACCTGGGATCATGACCTGAGCTGAAGGCAGAGGCCTTAACCCACTGAGCCACCCAGGCGCCCCTATAAAGCAGGCTATTCTGATCTTTCTTTAAAAACAATTTTTATAAAATATGCATAACATGAAACTATTTAAGCCATCCTAGGTGTATAGTTCAGTGGCACTTAGTATATTCACAATGTCATGGGGCCCCCACTGCCAGTTCCAGAATATTTCCATCATCCCAAAAGGAAACTCTGTGCCCTCTAATCAGTCATACCCCACTCCTCCTACTCCTGTCCTAGGCAACTGGTAATCTGCTTTCTATCTGTATTTGTTTGCTTATTCTGGGTATTTCATATAAATTGAATCACGTACTATGGGATATTTTATACCTGGTCTCTTAAACCTAACATAATGCTTTCAAGTTTCTTCCATGTTATAGCATGTGTCTGAATAATATTCCACTGTGTTTAAATGTGTTATGTTTAAATATGTCCATTCATCAGTTGATGGGCATTTGGATTGCTCCTACATTTTGGCCATTGTGAATAGTGCTGATATATACACTTGTGCAAGTTTTTGTTTGGACACCGGCTTCAATTCTTTTGGGTATATACCCCAAAACAGAATAACTGGGCTTTGTGGTCATTGTTCATTTAACTTAGTGGGGAAGCACCAAACTGTTTTGCAGAGCAACTGCACCATATTATATTCCCACCAGCAAGGTATGACTGTTCTACTTCTTCCACATCCATGCCAACACTTGTTATTTTCTCTTTTCTTTTCTTTTTCTTTCTTTTTATTATAGTCATCCTAATGTATGTGTGAAGTGGTATCCCATTGTAGTTTTGATTTGCATTTCCCTAATTACCAATGACACTGAGCATCTCTTCAGTGTTTCTTGGCCATTTTCTTTTGAAGAAATGCCTATTCAAGTATTTGCCCATTTTTTTATTGAGTCATTTGTCTTGTTGTTGAATTTTAAGAGTTCTTTATAGATTTTGGAAACTAGACTCTTGACACATACTTGGTTTACAAATATTCCCCCCTTTCTATGAGTTGTATTTTCATTCTCTTGCTAGTGTCATTTGATGTATAAAAGTTTCTCATTTTGGTAAAGTCCAATTTATCTATTTTCTTTTGTTATTTGTTCTTGAAGTATCATATCTAAGAAACCATTGCCAGATTCAAGGTCATGAATCAAGATCAGATTTACCTGTGTGTTTTCTCCAAAGAGTATAATAGATTTAGCTCTTATATGTAAAAGTTCAGTTCATTTTAAGTTACTTTTTGTTGATGTTGTAAACTTTTCTGAAACTTAGTTATTATTTTCCTTAAAGCTGTTGTTCAATATTTTTATAACATTTCTTTATATCTTCACGATTCTTGCTTAATTAGAAGAAAATGATGTTGCTTCTGGTTTTTTTTTTTAAGATTTTATTTATTTATTTGACAGAGAGAGAGAGATCACAAGTAGGCAGAGAGGCAGGGGTGTGGGGGCGGGCAGGCTCCCATCCCATGACCCTGAGATCAGGACCTGAGCTGAAGGCAGGGGCTTTAACCCACTGAGCCACCCAGGTGCCCCTTGCTTCTGGATTTTATTGTGAATATAGTTTGAAAAAATAAAGACAAATATTATTCATTAGAATTATGCACCTGGCAGGAGCAAGTTGTAAGCAATATAACTATTTAGGTGATCCCATTCAAAGAAACTTAAGATAGCTTTAACAAAATGTATTGCCATACAAATCATCTAACAATCTTTAATACAGAGAAAAATTCAGAAAATGCCTTAGGGATAATAAAATAATATAATACAATTGAAAAATACGATAAGGTAGTTGAAATTTGTGGTGTTTGGTGTAAATATAGGGGTTGAGAAGCAGATCTATTTTGAGGTATATCCATTTTAGTAATTAGGCCCCAGAAACAGGTAGGAGCAATTCTGCCTTTGTACCATAATGAATGTCAGCAAATTATCCAGTGGAATGTGGGAAACGAGAAATCAGAAATGCCAAAGGAGAGAGACATAAAAAAAGGAAGAAGGAATCAAGACCAGCAAGTTATACTAGCTAGCCTAGAATCCATATGTTTTGTTAAGTAAAACCAAATGTTCAGTTATCAGTAACTCTTTGGAAACTATTTTCATGACTTAGTTATCGGTATAGTCTTTTCTTCTTTGAGATTTTGAGTTTCCTGTTCTTATATATGTCATTTTTAAGGAAATTGAGTATGTTTTTAGGATACTCTAAATACCATCCCAAATTAGGCCTCACTGTTAGTTGTCTGCTCATTCTGAAATACTTTTTAATTAGTCCAGAACTGGCTCCTTCTTGCCCTTCAAGTCTCAGATTACATTTTACTACCTCAGAGCTACTTTTCCTTATTACTGTTCCTAAAGTGGGAGCCTGTTACTTCCTGTCATATCAACAGCTTTCCTTTTCATCAGAACATTTCTTATTACCTATTTTTCTTATTTTATTTATTTTTATTTTAACTCATTTATAAATATTTATTTATTAATTATTTTCTATTACTACCTTATGAGCTCCATGAGAGTGATGCCTTCCTTGTATTTTTTTTTTTTTTTAATTCTGTATCCAAAGTCTAAGATCATGCCTGGCATAACAGATGCTTGGTAAATATTTGAGGAATTAATGAATGAATGGATGGATGGACAGTAATGAGATATAAATTTTATTATCACCATAATTACTTCTATTATACATGCAAATTCACAATGGTTGTTCATTATTGCATCAGAAAATTTAAATTGATGAAAATAGCCATAATACATTTATTTATACTTGTATTACTCATATTGGTACTGTACATTAATATGTATTATATGTAAATAATAAAAATCACTCAGGGTTTAAAAGTGACTGGTGAATAGTTCAAATTCGATCTTGAGCTTATGATTTCTCAATTAATACTTTGAAGTTACGTTATGCATTAAGAATGATAACTCGAGTATGTTATATTTGAGTCCTACTCTGTTGTTTCTAGAACATTAACGCATAGCTAATCAATGTTCTCATCAACAGGACTGCACCCAAAACACAGTATACAGGATGTTCAGTTCATGAAAATAACAATGGCCAAGCAGCTTTTGAAAACCCCATGTATGATACCAACGCAAAGTCAGTGGAAGGGAAGGCAGTACGTTTCGATCCCAACTTGAACACGGTCTGCACAATGGTCTAACTCAGCAACTCTTTGCCTTCTTCAGAAGCTTGGAAATTGACACACAAAACAGTGCACGTTTAGTTCACTGCAAAACAAATTAAAGCACACTTTTCAGGACTTGCTGGGTCACCTTTTCCTGAGGAATGATAGAGAAGAGTGTTTTTTCATAAACTGGACCATAATTCTTCTTCATGTTTACCATGGAGAGTTTTACAGAAATTTGGCTGCACTCTGAGAGTGCTTACTCACAGTTTATTTGCTTTTTTTAAAAGGAGATTATTCTAAAATATAAACTTATTTGCATATATTGGAGGAGCATCCACTATCAGTATTTCTGTGCTTTATAAAGTATATTAGAGGGACTGGGTTAAAAAAAAAAAAGATATAGGGTAGAAAATAAGAGCTATACTTACAAGAGTCAATAGATCACTGACTTCTCTTTTAACTGTCATGAGCTACATCATACCCATGACTCTGTATTTCACACCACTCTATCCAGTATCTGTTCTTGTTAATTGAGTCATTGTCTTCCTTATTTCCATGGTTATTTCAGATTGAGTCATGCCCTGAAGTGTTTATGAGTGAATTCATGCCACAAAAGAGATAAGACTGCCTACTCTGATTTGACTCTTTCTGGTATTTGTTCTTCAGTGTCATACTGCTATTCTTTTTAGATTGGTTGTCACAGTTTCTACAAATGGCAAGATCATTGTGCTAGTCTCCCAATTTCCCTCATTATGTTACAGCCAATATTATTCCATAAGCCATGGGGCAGTGTTTAGCACCTTGTTTCAGCCTGTTTTGTCACCCAGAAACCACTCTAGCTGGCAAAAATTATCTGTAATAATGATGATTTTGCAGTTATCTGAGACACCAAACTTACCATCCTTTACCACACTTTCCAAAGTTTTTGAAAGACCAAATAGAACCTACTAATCTACTGTATTTAATCTATGATATATCCTATTTTCCTTCCAGTTGAGTCTCCAAATTTATTTCACATGGTTTTGAACTTTAATCAACAATGAGTTAGAAGTATAAGATTTTAAACTTTTAACTTTTATCTAACAGTGAGTTAGACATACATTTTGGACCAGTCCATAAATATAATGACTACAAAAAAATTTACACTTTCAAATCACCAATATAAATTTATTTCCTAACGTCGTAGGTTTTCCAAATTTTCATGTATTTTAAACTTTCTATACTCTTATTCTCAAGAAGCAGGTTTCAGATATGACAGATTTCTTTCATCATCAAATTAAGATTTGCATTTGCAGATTATTGGTGGCTCATTTACAACTGTATCACAGCAATGCCAGCATATTGATTTAATAGGCCATTGTCTTCCTTTTATAGCATGTTTTACTTCGTTGAATAAATTATATACCCAGTGTGAACTCTTCGTTGTTGTCCCTCTCAAATGCGGAAAACTCTGTAAACAGTCTCAACTTTTTGTATCATGAGACAGAGTGCCTAAGAGAAATCATTGCACCCGGAAGCGCTGCTTGGATCTATCTCCACAACATTTAGTGAATTTCTTGTAAACCACTTTGAGATACATTGTTTTGGAAATTCATACAATTTTCTCAACATTGTACTCTACTGACAGGATGCTGTTTTAAATTTTATGCCATCAGTTATTTATTCTTGTTTATTCAAATGACTGCAATAACAATGATTCATTCATTAATGTTAAGGTTAATACATTTAAGATCTTGTTTAAACAATGTTTCTTCTGCAACTGGCTACTCCTCTTATATTAATGCATACACTTTTGTAAAGAAGTATATTTTTATGAAAAAAACTTTGTAAAAGTATGATGTAAATTTTCAGTGCAATGTAAACAAAATAAAAATGAATAATTGCTTTTGTAAAATGTGTTTTCTTTTCAAAATTGTCTGCCAGTGTGCTGACTGGATAGCAAAAAGAATAAACAGCCCACATTCATTTGATGTTTTAAAGTTCCCAAACTACATACTGTGTACTTATCTAGCAACATAATAATGAGACATGGGTGTTTTTCTTCTTTATGTTTTATAGTTCCCCAAGTATGACAGTCTTTTAGGAGTAAACAGATTTCCACTAAACATAATAATATCGTAAGAACCTCATCTTAGAATTTTCCTTATGTGTAACTATTTTAACACTACTGTCTAAATTTAGGTATATCTGATGATTTCTAATATTGCTATAGTGTGCTTTCTTTTTTTTCTTTTTAAAGATTTTATTTATTTATTTGACACAGAGAGAGATCACAAGTAGGCAGAGAGGCAGGCAGAGAGAGAGGGGGAATCAGGCTTCCCACTGAGCAGAGAGCCCAACGCGGGCCTGGATCCCAGGACCCTGAGATCATGACCTGAGCTAAAGGCAGAGGCTCAACCCACTGAGCCATCCAGGCGCCCCTATATTGTGTTTTCTTAGAGATACTTATTTTTTTCATCATTCATAGGTAGGAACTTAATAATCTTTTGAATAGTTACATTAAACTGATATTCAAAAAGATATCTATCTTGCAAATTTTGTATTCAAGAAACTGATTAAGATTCTATAAAGTTCAAGTCACAAGTTATTTAAATTTAATTTTATTAGCAAACTCTTTTTCACAAAATATATTGTCTTTGTATTTTACAGCCTCCACCTCCAACCTTTAAAGGTCTGTCTAGGTTTATTACACTTTCATTGGAGAAATGAATGCTTCTTGACGTGATTGTAGTTTCTTTTTAAACTTTAACTGTATTACCTCCATCTAACACTCATTTCATGTCTCCTATATTTTCCCTTATTGTTGTTTGTCCTTATTTTTATTCCTCTCTATGCTTTTTTTCCTCATTTTTTTTTACTTTTTAATTTACTTTCTCTCTTCTGATAATTTTCTTAATATCCTTTCCTGTTTCATATCTTCTCCTTTTTAGCCTTTGATCATTTTTTATCTTAATGCCCTTGATCCTTAACCCTCTCAAAAGTTAGCATCAGTTTTAGTAGAAGTAATTTTATTTTTATTTTTTACTAGCTTTATTGGAGTATAATCAACAAAATTGGAAGGTATTTAAACTTCACGGTGTGATGATAAATGTGTACTTTTTTTTGAGGAGAATATTTAAGCTCTACTCTCTTATTAAATTTCAATTAAAGAAGTTAATTTTAAAGAACCTTCTTTTACTTCCCTTATATTTAAAACATTAAAACCAATAGATTCCAAGTTTCACTCAGGATCTCTTGATACTAGAGCCTGATGATAATGATTGTGGAAACAGACCAAAGGGTCAGATTTTTTTTTTTTTAATCCTGTCCTTTTCACTTAGAAAGAGAGAGCAAGAGAGAAAGGACATGTCATTGGCCAGAAGAGTCAACAAAAATAAAACTAGAAGATACTCTCTTAAAGAGATTAAGAGAATACATTGTCTGTCAAAGTATTAATCTGTGTATTGATATCTATAAATTTAAAATAGGCAAGTTTAAGTAAAGTAAAAAACCTGTAGATTATAGAAATTCATAACTCTGAGAAATATTTAGAATAAGTAGTTTGAAATTTGGCTGAAAAATATTGATTTGCTTCTTTTTTTTTTTTTTTTTTTTTTTTTTTTTAGGATAACTTTGGAGGAAAGGGAGTATTGATTCAAGAAGATATTCATGTTGTAAAAATCTGGAAATATCTCTCTGTCACCACTACATGAGCTTGGTATTCCAACTTAAAGTTACTGGGGAGTAGAAATGGCCACTGGATATTAGATTTCATTCTTTAGTATACAAACAATGGAACTAGTGAACACCTGCCAAATCCTTTCCTAACTTTTAATAAGTTCCCATGTGTAACAATTTTATTAGCCTTGAAAAAGAAGTATATTTTATATATTCAAATCCATAGCTATAAATTATATTGCAAAACACAAAACAAGAAACCTGTGTTTAAACTCTCATAAGATCCAAACCTTACTTGTAACTATTAGCATACCTAGGAAAATAAGAATGAGCCCAGGTGCTTTGGCAAGACCAGTAAGATATACAAGTGTAGAGAAAAATACGGAGCCATCCACATAGTATGACTTAAAAGGAACCTATTGGTCTTCCTTCTCAACTATCATCTTTACACCCTTAAGATTGGTATCTCTTAAAGGAACTTACTAGAATGAAATATGTTATCTGGAGAATATCATATGATAGCACTATAATCCCAATAAGCAAATTAACACAGCCATTACAGAACAAGTCAGCAAATCTACCATTCCTAATCTTCATATTCTTAAACGAGGACTTTTTCCAGTCTATGCTACTCTTCCTAGAATGGAGTTTCTAAATACATAAAGCAAAATACAAATGAAATTATAAATAAATAACAAAATAATTACAAAAAATTTTAAATATTGTAGTACATATATATGTAATAGTATGCGTATGTATGAACTTATATACAAATATACATATGGATACTAATACATACATATATATGTATTTTTACACTGATATATTTATGCAGTGGGGCTAATAATTTCTCTAATTTTAAAGAGTATCATAAACAATATTTTGAAATATTCATGACATTTCACATGACATGAAAATATCTGTGATTTTTATTAGTCACAAAATCAGAGATTATTTTAGCCTGACTTTTCACAAAAGGAAAATAATATGTTTTAATTAAAAGATCAATGAAGATAAAGGTACAACTTTTTCCCATGCAAGTTTCCAAACTCTTTGAATTCTAATGGCAAAGTGACTTAAAAACCCTGCCTTAGAGGTTGGAATTTACAGTAAGTACCTTGTGAGGAGGCAGAGAGAAAAACATTGATTGTTCTCTTGAGCCATTGGCAATGGAAATCGAATGCTTAATTTGAATTTTGGTTACCAAAAAACAGTATAAAGTCAATGGACTCTATGAAGAAATCCCCAATGGAAGGAGTGAATTTAGGTAGTAAAATGTCATTAATTGATTAATTTATTAATACAAATATTTTATAACTTTAAACATATGTATACTAATTTACTATGAGGGATAATGAATACTTGATAAAAAAATATAAGAAATGCATAGATCTTACCCTGAGATAACTTAAAGTCTTGTCAAGCTATAAGAAAATTCTTAAACTGTATCTAGAAGATGCCACATGTTAATACTGTGTGGTAACTATGCACATCTATGTATGATTTCACTCTTTCACTACTTTCTGTTAATTAAAATAGAACTTTTGTGAAATTACAATTGAGATATTTGAAAAATTCTATTCTATAGAATTGGATGCTACCTTTTTTTAAACAATCTAATGATTAAGGGGTATATAAGTGATTTGGTTTATTAAATTCTTCAGAATATTCAGAATTTGATGGAGTTAATTTCAAAACTGCATATTAGGTTAATTTAATATCGTGGGACACTTGGGCATTTCTTGACAAAATGATCGTAACCTATTCATCATTTCAATGGGGAATGCACGTTTTGCTCTTTTATTTCACCTGTATGTATTTCCAAAGAATCTTTATGAGTTGAAGCTTTATCTAGCAAATGTCACTTTCAGTTTAATTGAAGGAATAAAAGCACCTTAAGTTTCAATAGAAATCAATTAAATAAGACAAAACACAGGTCAAATTTATATTTAAAGATATGCTATTTATTGGGTAAGAGAAACCAGTATCCTTTTCACCTAATAGTTCTACTCAATAGGTTATTTAAAAAAAAAAATCAGAGAGGGGTATCTGACATGGTTTCCAAACTATGCACTAATTGTATATGGTGGAAAATATATCACTAGTTATCAGTGTACAAGCAACATAGATATTCACTGACTTGGGATTGTATTAGAAATGATCATACATTTATAATTATTAAGATCATATTCAAAGTTAATGACATAAAGAAACTTTAATGTTCAAACAAAAACCACTATTTGTATCTCTCTCTCCTACTCCCTTTTTCTCTGTCCCATTTTTCTTTTTTTTCCAAATACATGCATATACAAACACTAATGTCTTGAAACAAAGAAATAAAAATAAATAGTAGTTATGATTGTCAGGAGTACAATGATTAGAACTTTTTTGTTGTGGGTTTTTCCACAGTGCATATAATTTCATTATAAAAATGGTAGTTTTAAATGAAAAAATAGCTTAAATTTAAAAATTGATTTTACTTTACTGAAAACTCTGCTTAGAAGAATATCCATACCTAGAAGTGATAGCAGATGAGCCTGAGTTTAGGAGACTCATGTCAACTGTGTCAATATGAATAAAAACCTAAAGAATGAAGGATAATGTGTATATATAATAATTATTTAAATGCATTAAAGAAGTGAAAATTAAATTAATAAATCTATTAATAATAGGTGGTTTTTGTCAAATATGTAATATTTTCCCTTTCCTTTTGCTGTTTCCATTTCATCAAAATTACCTAGAATAAGAATACTAGACAAACAGGTAATCTTTTCCTTGGCAACTAACCTTCCTCTAAAAATGTACCTTCAGTCCTGAAAAGAACCTGAACCAATATTTTTTATTATATTATTTTAAAAAGTAAATACTTCTCCAAATAGTTGTAGTAGTAGATGTTTTACTTTATAGAATACTTTTTAAATGTTAAAGATCTTAAATAATACCTGACCAGAAGTTGGCTTTTTTATGATTATTCCTTTGAGCCTATGGATTCAATGAATCTCCTTTTCTTTAAAGCAATTACACTAACTTAAGCTTTTTATTTTATATTACGTTTTTCTGTTCCTAAGATGTACTTAAAATGCTTTTCCTTGAATAGTGTCATGTAACTAAGTGCAAAGCATCATTATTAAATGACACTTTATTTATTTTTTTTTGTTTTTTTTATTTTTTTTAATTTTTTTTGTTGTTTTTTAAGATTTTATTTATTTATTTGACAGACAGAGATTACAAGCAGTCAGAGAAGCAGGCAGAGAGAGAGGAGGAAGCAGGCTCCCTGCTGAGCAGAGAGCCCGATGTGGGGCTCGATCCCAGGACTCTGGGATCATGACCTGAGCCGAAGGCAGAGGCTTTAACCCACTGAGCCACCCAGGCGCCCTAAATGACACTTTAAAATATACCTTAGCACTATAAAGGAACAGAAATCATATTATTTGCCCAGGAATTTGACAGTGTTTTTTTTGGTTTTTTTTTTTACTTCAAAGACATTTCACCTGTTTGTATGCCCCTCCACCCCTACTCTCCATATGATGTAGTTAATGGCAAATTCTATCAGCAATTGACTTGGGAAAGCAAGTCTCAAATTTTTATATATAAATGATTTGATGCATTATTTTAGTAACAGACTCCAGCAGTAATTTATTATTTAGAATTACAATTTCACTTTCAACTCTCAGGATATGATTGACATTATACAGATGACAAAGATGCATAAAGTATTTAGAGAATGAAAGTAAAAAATATATCAGTATAAAGTGTGAAATAGTTAAGGTTAACTAAGTCATTTCAGGAATCAACCAAGTAAATTTATTCATAAAATAACTTGAATATTAAAAAATTTTTAAATGGCAAAATTAATAGTTCTTCTGTAACATGTGTTTTGAAAATGCAAAACTATTCCAATGTGATTAATATATCAAGAAAATATATCAATGTGATTAATATATCAAGAAACAATTTGGGTGTAGGAGTATTTTGCATTTGCTTATAGAAGATTCCTCCCTCCCCCAACCACTGACAAACTTGAACACAGATAACTATAGCCATCAGAACTAAGCAGGGTGGGAATATGCAAAAACACACACACACACACACACACACAGAGGAAAATACCCTACCAGTCACTTCAGGTCACTATATGTGTCATGGGACATTCCGAATTACCTCTGGTGTTACAACCATCAATAAGATTTCAGATAATTCTCCTTCTTCCACCACACAGTAACTTGCAAGCTGCAGTGTTTCTGACATACACTTCCTAAACACACTCAGGTCTTTTTCCGGGTAAAGCGCTGTATTTATCGTAGTGCATGTGTATTTTTAACCACTTCATATGCGTATAGCTGTGTTAGGTGTAGGATCAATAGCTGTCAGCAGGAGACCACCAGGAACTATACACCTATGTTTGAATAACTTTGATTTTTCCCTTGTCTCAGTGAAGGAGAACACACTCTATGGGGAGTCATGGTACTCTCAGTAAAAGAGTGTTAGGAATAGACTTATTTTAAGATTAGGGCTTGTGATTTTAGCGACTGTTTACAATAGCGGGGTTTTTCTCTGGATTAGAAGCAGAGGCAATTCTGTGTGTGGGCATTTTAAGGAATACAAAGGAAGAGGAAACCCTAAACTCTAACTGTAAGAAACAGCAGTTACTCATATCGGTCAGAATAAGGGGATGTTTGGTCATTTTTGCGGACTGGATAAGGTATAAGTTTTGTTTTTGTTCAGACGTGATTACAGAGTGGCCTGATTTTTGTCTTGATTCATCATATTCACCTAATATTGATGGTCTGTGAAATTGTCCATGTTTTAACAGGAGAACATCAAGAGACAGCTACAGTGCCAGGCTAGCTGGTAGCCATGCCAAGTCCTATCTGATCGTATGTACCAGGTCAGCTCCTGATGTCTGGGGCTGTGTTTCTCTTTCTGGGATGTACTCCACTTTGAACTAAATGCTAATATGAGTTACACCTAAATTTAGGCTCAGAAAAAAGTGCAGTTTCTTTATTTCCTCTCCTAGCTTTAGATGGGGAAATATGTTAATTTGCAGGATAATTCAGCAATGTTATCAATTGAAATGTTTTGTTAAAATATTATTGTTATAAGGGATTCTTTGTTATCTCACTGTATGATCTTTGATTGCTACGTTTATCAGAACGTACAAAAATATATTTTTAGTAAACTATGGATATATTTTAATAAATCCCAAACAAATATTTAGGAAATATTTGCACAACATATATAGGTATTAGTTTCATAAGAACTAGGTGCCCATTAAAAAAAGTGCTTGCAAATAATTATGTATATAGTGGCTGAAATCTCTATGTAATGCGTATGTGATTGTATATAGTAGATTTATGTTGATTTTTGTTTGCATTATAGCATTCCCAAGGGAACTTTTGCCTACTTAAAAACCTACTTTAAAACCTTCCATTATTTGCATACACATAAAATTCAGCATATCAAAACTAGACAGTGCTCTGATTATGTGACATCTATCTGAATGATTTTTGCCCTACCAATTAAGTTATTCATGACAGTAATGGGGGTGTCATCCCCAATGATTCCTTCACCTTCATTTCCCAAAGGCCAGTGTCATGACAATGTCATGTCAATTTTACCAAGTTAATATTTCTTGGATTCATTCATTCTTCTCCCATCCTACTGCCAACATCTTAGTCCAAAATAATGTTATCTTTCTCTCAGACTACTCAATACAGTAGTTAGCTAAGTGCAGATTTCACATCTAATTCTGTTTTATTTAGGATCTGTTGTCTATAAAGCATCATAGTGATGTTTCAAATCACAAATATTATAATAAGTGATATAATAAAGTCTGTTCAAAGTACTAATGAAGCATGAAGGAAAGGATGATTAACTTTGTTGGATGAGGTTGATTAGAAAATAAAATATTTTTAGTTGATTCTTAAAGAATGAGTAGGAGTCCAAAAGGTTGGTAGGTGGTGATGGAAAAGGGTAGTAAAGAGAAGACTTTAGGTGTACTAGCAGCACATGGATATAATATAGAGAGATACAGGTATGCTAGAGTAAACAGTTGTTGGTTAGAAATCCTGAAGCCTAAGGCACATTTGGAGAAAAGATTAAAAAAATGAAACTAGAAACTTTAGAAGTTCAAGATCAGAAAAGTCCCTGTATGCTATGCTATGGAGGTTCAACTCTTCTTTATATTAAATGGGGATCCAGTGGAGATTTTTAAAAACCAAGTAATATTATTACATTTTTATTTAGGGGGAAACATGACTCTGAAAGCAGAGAAAGAATACATGAAAGGAGATGAATTTAGAGTAAAATGTTTTGTTGAAAAGACATTACAGTATTCTACTGAGGTAAGGAACCTGATGTAAAGCAGCTCTAGTTGGCTTGGAAAGAAGTAGCCTTTGAAATAATATAGAGATGGACTTGGAAAAAAGACTGAATGTATAGGAAGATATAGAATGTCAAGGGGTTAAAGAAGTCTAAATGGACTCCACTTTTTTGGTTTGGAGAGTGTGGATGAAAAATGGTAGCACTGGCCAAAATGAAGTACAAAATTACTAATATGCCAGCTGATCAGTGTAACACAGGTCTTAAGTCCCATCTTAAATATATCAAGTCCCTGGGATTCATTCCAAAATATAGGCTCAGAAAAAAAAAGAAAATGTAGATTCAGGGTGCTTGGGTGGCTAAGTCCTTAAGCATCTGCCTTTGGCTCAGGTCACGATCCCAGTGTCCTGGGATCTAGCGCTTCATTGGCTCCCTGCTTGGCGGGAAGCCTGTGTTTCCCTCTCTCACTCCCCTTGCTTGTGTCTCTCTCTGTCCAATAAAGAAATAAATAAATTTTTCAAAAAGATTTTATTTGTTTATTTGACAGACAGAGATCACAAGTAAGCAGAGAGGCAGGCGAGAGAGATGGGGAAGAGGCTCCCTGCTGAGCAGAGACACCCCTCCATGCAGGGCTTGATCCCAGGACCCTGGGATCATGACCTGAGCCAAAGGCAGAGGCTTTAACCTACTGAGTCACCCAGGCACCCCAATAAATAAATAATCTTAAAAAAGAAAATGCAGGGTGCCTGGGTGGCTCAGTGGGTTGAGCCGCTGCCTTCGGCTCAGGTCATGATCTCAGGGTCCTGGGATCGAGTCCCACATCGGGCTCTCTGCTCAGCAGGAAGCCTGCTTCCCTCTCTCTCTCTCTCTGCCTGCCTCTCCGTCTACTTGTGATCTCTCTCTGTCAAATAAATAAATAAAATCTTAAAAAAAAAAAAAAAGAAAATGCAGATTCTTTATTTCTTCTCTTAGCTTTAGTTGGGGGAATCTGTGACTGTTTTATTAACTTTTTATAGTTTGTTGAAAACACATGAAGATTCTTCATTTTAACAATGACTTGAAGATATTTTTGGAGCTATAGACAGCAATGGGAAACCATAAAATCTCATTGATATAATCTTCAAACCATATAGAGAAATAGGAACTTAGTGATATTAGAATAGGGATGATTCTTAGGTAGTTGAACACCCATCCCTTAAATACATTCACCAAAAAATTTATTTTCAGTGAAAGAACATTACTGGTTGTATGGCATAGAAAATCTGCAGGTAACCAGGTAATTAAATAATAAATAATATTATGTAATTAAATTTTGCAAATAAATATCAGATATATATTATATCAAATAATTAAATTACTGAACTAATTTTTTCAAGTCTTAAAATCACAACTTACAGGTATGTATAGTATAATTCATATTTACTATTTACTTAACATTATAAAATGAACCAAAAGCAAAATGACATCTAACAAGTATGTTTGCAATCCTGTACAACAGATTTTTTTTAACATCTACATAGGGAAAAACAAGCTTGACATATGATATTAATATATGAAAATATTAAGTTTTGATCATTTCAAATTTATTATAAATCAACAGAGGTGCTATAAAGGACAATTTAATATTTTTTAAAAAGATTTTATTTATTTATTTGACAGAGATCACAAGTATGCAGAGAGGCAGGCAGAGAGAGAGAGGAGGAAGCAGGTTCTCCACTGAGCAGAGAGCCCGATGTGGGGCTTGATCCCAGGACTCTGGGATCATGACCTGAGCCGAAGGCAGAGGCTTTAACCCACTGAGCCACCCAGGCTCCCAAGGACAATTTAATATTAAGCTAGATTAATAGACAAATACTAAATCAAGGAAGAAAACACTCCTTACCATCTTTATGCTAAAATAGTTACATTAAGGCTCCTGACTGGCTCAGTCAGAAAAACAAATGACTCTCAATCTCGGGGTTTTGAGTTTGAGTCCCACACTGGGTGTATAAGTTACTTAAATAAATAAAACTTAATAAATATTTTATGAAATGTTAGTGCCCTAACATTAAAAAAAAAGTAAAAAAAAATTTTTTTAAAGTAAAATAAAATGGTTACATTAAGTTCTAGAATTTGGTTCAAGTGGTAAACTGATATTTGAGGTATCTGGATTAAGCCAAGTAGGTTCATGGACTTGGAAAAATGTGGTAAAACAAATGTTAAAAATAATTACTAGGTATTTTCAATTAGCCAGGCATTATTCTGGGTGTCAGGCATATCTTCTTACATAAAGTAAAATTCTCTACGTTTATGAGACCTACTGTCTTTTTCTTAAAGTTTTATTTATTTAAGTAATCTCTACACCCTATGTGGGTCTCAAACTCAAGACCCCAAGATCAAGAGTCACACTTTCTACTGAGCCAGCAAGGCACCCCTTATGAGACCTACTTTCTAAAGGAGATAAGATAGACATTAACCAATAAAGATTAATGTCCAGGAAGAGTCTAGACATTGCTAAAAAAAGAACAATAAGAACTAGCTCTATCTGATTTCAGGATTTATTATAAAGTTATGATGATTAAGATGTTATGATATTACTCTAGACCAGTAGATCAAGGTAACAGAATAGCAAACACAGGTGCAGAACTATGTATATACATACACTTGATATGCAAGAGAGTTGGCACTGTGGCGGAGTAAGGAAAAGATAGCTTCTTTAGTAATTGGTAGCAGAAAACTGAGTATCAATATTGAAAGAGAGGGGGGAAAGGAGAAATTGAGATAGGGAAGGGCAGAGAGAGAGAGGGAAAAATTAAACCATTTCACATCACTCATAAACATCAACCCTAGAGAGAATACAGATCAAATCCTAAAAAGACAACTATAAAACTTTCAGAAAAGCTTTTTTATAACCTTATGGTAGGGAAAGATTTCTTTTTTTTTTTTAAGATTTTTTTTTTTAAAGATTTTATTTATTTATTTGTCAGGGACAGTTCACAAGTAGGCAGAGAGGCAGGTAGAGAGAGAGAGAGAGGGAATCAGGCTTCTCGCTGAGCAGAGAGCCCGATGCGGGACTTGATCCCAGGACCCTGAGATCATGACCTGAGCCGAAGGCAGCGGCTTAACCCACTGAGCCACCCAGGTGCCCCTAAAGATTTTTATTTATTTGACAGAGAGAGATCACAAGTGGGCAGAGAGGCAAGCAGAAAGAGAGAGAGGAGGAAGCAGGCTCCCTGCAGAGCAGAAAGCCCAATGCGGGACTCAATCCCAGGACCCCAAGACCATGACCTGAGCCGAAGGCAGAGGCTCAACCCACCGAGCCACCCAGGTGCCCCGGGAAAGATTTCTTAAATAAATTAATAACTCTACTAGGAAAATAAATCTGTAAGCAAAAAGAAAATTTAAATAAAAACCATGCATGAACATGTTATAGAATACTGCTACCAACAATTAAAAAATACACATGATTTTCTCCAGGTTACATGGGACATTTACCCAAGGTCCTAAATTAAGAACTTTCTAGCATTTAGTGCTACAAATTTTCCTCCCAGTACTCCATTCTCTCCTTCCCAGAGTTTGAAATGTTGTGTTTTCATTTTGATTCAGTTGCTTTCTAATGTTCCTTTTGATTTATTCTTTGTTATATAAGTTATCAAGAAATGTGTTATTTGTTATTAGATTACAAATATTTGGGATTTTTCTGATATATTTCTGTGATTGCTATCTAATTCCACTGTGGTCAGAGAGCATATTTTGTATAATTTGAATCCCTTTAAATTTATTAGAACTGTTCATGGCCCTGAATATGATTTACTTTGGTTAAGTGTTCCAGGTCCACTTGCAAAGAATGTGCATTCCATTATTTTTGAGTGCAGTGTACTATAAATGTCACTTAGGTCAATTTGGTGGATATGATAAAGTCTTCTATATCATTACTAATTTTCTGTCAAATTTTTCTACTAATTACTGTAAGGATGATGTTTGAAATCATAGATAAATGACTATAGAAATTGTCAAGTTCTGTAATTGCAGAAATTATTCTTGAAGGACTTTCACATTTTATTTCACATATTTCAGAGTTTTGTTATTGAGTGCTTAAAGGTTTAGGACTGCTATGTGTTCTTTAAAAATTCACTCTTCTATCATTGTATAATATACTTTTTATTATTAACAATTGTTCTGATATTTTCTTTGTCTCTTTCTATTTTATTTTATTTCTTTAAACAAACAAACAAAAAACAAGTTAATTTTATTTTTTTACGTTTTTTACTTAAATTCCAGTTAGTTAACATACAGTGTAATATTAGTTTCAGGTATACAGTATAGTGATTCAGCACTTCCATACAACACATGGTGCTCATCACAAGTGTGCTCCTTAATTCTTATCACCTGTTTAGTCCATCCCATACCCACCTCCCCTCAGGCAACCATCAACCTGTTCCCTATAGTTAAGAGTCTGTTGGTTTGCCTCTCTCTGTTTCCCCACCCCCTCTTTGCTCATCTGTTTTGTTTCTTAAATTCCACATATGAGTGAAATCACACGGTATTTATCTTCCTCTGACTGACTCGTTCGCTCAGTGTAACACTCCCTAACTCCATACATACATCATTGCAAATGGCAAGATCCCACCCTTCTTTATGGCCAGGTAAGATCCCATTGCACATATATATCACATCTTTTTGTTCTTTCTCAAATCTAGGGTTAGGTTTAAGGCCAGCGGGAGGATATGTGCCTGGTATCCCACAGTTCAGAGACAATCCCAAAGGCTTACCCTAAACCTAACCCTGAAGAGGTCTCTGAAACTAGATGAACTTTAATTGGCCAATTTATGTCCTGTCATCTCACCTTCCAACATCTTCCACCCCATTCACAGCCAGAATAGGATGGGGATTAAGAGATACATTAGTTGGAAAACATAAAGAACACCCTGTTTACTGCATGTTGTGTTAAATTTAGTTTCTGACTACTTTCCTACTTTCTCCTTCTGTTCCTCTCAGATCTTTGTCTTCTCTGTATTTAGACTTTAGGTCTATAAGTGATTCCAGAATACCATTAGATATTGTTTAATCCTGATGGCAAAACCCGTGAATGAATGATTTGCTAGTATCAATATACTAAAAACTAAATCACAAAACTGCTTTCCTTTCTAAGAGAGTCATAGCAAACTAACAATTATCTCAACATATTTTATCAGTTAGGTATAGATCTAGAAATTATCACACAAAAGCCTCAAAGCTTTTTTTTTTTTTTTGGTATGATTCTATTTATTTATTTATTTACTTACTTATTTAATGTAGGCTCCATGCCTAGTGTGGATCTTAGTGCAGAGCTTGGACCCAAGACCCTAATATCAAGACCTGAGCTGAGATCAAGTCCAACCCTTAACTGACTGAGCCACCCAGGCACCTCTAGGATTTTATTTATTTATTTTTAATTATTTTTTAATTTTTTATTAACATATAATGTATTATTAGCCCCAGGGGTACAGGTCTGTGAATCACCAGGTTTACATACTTCACAGCACTCACCGTAGCACATACCCTCCCCAGTGTCCATAACCCAACCACCTTCTTCCTTCCCCCCCGCTCCAGTAAACCTCAGTTTGTTTTGTGAGATTAAGAGTCTCTTATGGTTTGTCTCCCTCCTGATCCCATCTTGTTTCATTTTTTCCCTCCCTACCCTCCAAACCCCCCACGTTGCCTCTCAAATTCTTCATATCAGAGAGATCATATGATAATTGTCTTTCTCTGATTGACTTATTTTGCTCACCATAATACCCTCTAGTTCCATCTACGTCATTGCAAATGGCAAGATTTCACTTTTGATGGCTGCATAGTATTCCATTGTATATATATACACGACAACTTCTTTACCCATTCATCTGTTGATGGACATCTAGGTTCTTTCCTTAGTTTGGCTTGTGGATATTGCTGCTATAAACATCTGGGTGCACAGGCCCCATCAGATTGCTACATTTGTATCTTTAGGGTAAATACCCAGTAGTGCAATTGCTGGATTGTAGGATAGCTCTATTTTAAACTTTTTGAGGAACCTCCATGCTGTTTTCCAGAGTGGTTGCATCAGCTTGCATTCCCACCAACAGTGTGGGAGGGTTCCCCTTTCTCCGCATCCTCACCAGCATCTGTTGTTTCCTGACTTTTTAATTTTAGCCATTCTGACTGGCATGAGGTGGTATTTCATTATGGTGTTGATTTGTATTTCCCTGATGCCGAGTGATGAGGAACAATTTTTCATGTGTCTGTTGTTCTTCTGCATGTCTTCTTTGTAGAAATGTCTGTTCATGTCCTCCCCCCCCCCCCCCCCCCCCCCCCGCATTTCTTGATTGGATTATTTGTTCTTTGGGTGTTGAGTTTGATAAGTTCTTTATAGATTTTGGACACTAGCCCTTTATCTGATATGTCATTTGCAAATATCTTCTCCCATTCTGTCAGTTGTCTTTTGGTTTTGTTGACTGTTTTCTTTGCTGTGCAAAAGCTTTTGATCTTGACAAGTCCCATTAGTTCATTTTGCCCTTGCATCTCTTGCCTTTGGCAATGTTTCTAGAAAGAAGTTGCTGTGGCTGAGGTCAACGAGTTTGCTGCCTGTGTTCTCTTCAAGGATTTTGATGGATTCCTTTCTCATATTGAGGTCCTTCATCCATTTGGAGTCTATTTTTGTGTGTGGTGTAAGGAAATGGTCAGTTTTCATTTTTCTGCATGTGATTGTCCAATTTTCCCAACACCATTTGTTGAAGAGACTGTCCTTTTTCCATTGGACATTCTTTCTTTCTTTGTCAAATATTAGTTGGCCATAGAGTTGAGGGTCTATTTCTGGGCTTTCTCTTCTGTCCCATTGATCTATGTGTCTGTTTTTGTGCCAGTACCATACTGTCTTGATGATGACAACTTTGTAATAGAGCTTGAAGTCTGGATATGGGATGCTACAAATTTTGGCTTTTTTTCCCCCCACATTCCTCTGGCTATTCGAGGACTTTTCTGGTTCCATATAAATTTTAGGATTATTTGTTCCATTTCTTTGAAAAAAATTGATGGTACTTTGATAGGGATTGAATTAAATGTGTAGATTGTTTTAGGTAGCATAGACATTTTCACATTTGTTCTTCCAATCTATGAGCATGGAACATTTTTCCATTTCTTTGTGTCTTCCTCAGTTTCTTTCATGAGTACTTTATAGTTTTCTGAGTACAGATTCTTTACCTCTTTGGTTAGGTTTATTCCTAAGTATCTTATGGTTTTGGGTGCAATTGTAAATGGGATTGACTCCAGGGTAATTAATCTTCTTTGGATCACTTTATGTGGCTTTTGTTCCCTGAAGGCTTTCTGCATTGCTTTAGAGAGTGAAGATGAAAATGGCAGCCTCCCAAGCTCCAGCTCAGGGCTCCATCCTCAAGGTGCTCTCAGGGAAATGCAGTCCATCACTCCTGTTTCCCAGGTCTCTGTCTGTGTTCCATGCTCACCCAGCTGGTGACTGAACATTTCTATCTCAGGCACACAACCTTGTTTTGAGTCTCCAAACCCTGCAAACTCCTGTGGTGTGCACTGTGATGCTCTTGCTGAGGGTGTGGGGATGTGGGGGCTGGTCTTGTGGTTGTTTTGTCATTTGCTGGCCTCCTGCTTGGAGATTGGTCATCCGACTCTGTTGTGGTTCATGGTATATGGCAACCCTGAGCTAAGAGCCCACTTCTGGGCTCGGTGATTGTAGTGCTTCTGTGCTCTGATGCTTGGGAATTCTGTTGCATTCAGACACCCCTGGTCTTCCCATGACCTGGTGATCCTGAGACCACACTGTCCCATGTAGGATTCTTCCGCACTTCACCATCTTAGTGTCTTTCAGGCAGGGACATCCCTCATTGGAACAGACTTAAAAATTCTGACTTTGTGCTTAGCTGCTGTATCATTTTCCAGGGCTGGCTGGCAGAGGCTCCCTCCCCTTGCAGTTTATCTTTCCATATACCCCCTAGGATTTACTCCTCTGCACCTTCTATTTTGTGGAATGTGGTCACTTTTCTATTTGTAGAGTTATAGCTATTCTTTTTTTAGATCTCTGGTTGAGTTTGCAGGTGTTCAGAATGATTTGATAGCCACCTAGCTGAATTCCTGGGACCAGAGGAAATGAAGATTTCCTACTCCTCCACCATCTTGGACTATCTCCCCCACCCTTTACTTTTTAATACCATATCCTTATACTTCAAATGAGTTTCTTACAAACAGTTTATAGTTGGGTATTACTTTTTATTTTAAGATTTATTTATTTATTTTGAGAGTGAGAGAATGCAGTGGGGAGAGGCAGAAGCAGATGGACAGAGACTCGCAAGCAGAATTCATTCTGAGCATGGAACCTGATGTGGAGCTCAATCTTAACAACCTTGAGATCATGACTTGAGCCAAAACAGAGTCAGACACTAACCGACTGTGTGACCCAGACACCTCAGGTCTTACATTTTTACACAAAATGAGTCTCTGCCTTTTAATTGGGATATTTAGACCACTTTGCTTGGTATGAATATTGATATTGATAAGCTTAAATATATGATTGTGGTTTTTTTTCATTGACTTCATCTCTTCTTTTTAACCTTTCTCCCTTTTGTTCTCTTTGTGATTGAATACTGTTTATGATGGCTTATATCCCCAGTAACGGGTTATTAACTATAACTACTTGTTATATTGTCTTAGTGGTTGCTTTGGGGTTTGTACAATGATAATTAACTCACAATCTACCTGCAAGTGGTATTATACTACTTCATGTATCATATTACAACCTTACAATAGTATACTTCCATTTCTTCCTTCCATTCATTCCACCATTGTTTTCATACAGTTTACCTTTACTTATGTTATAAAGCCCAGAGTACATTGCTATTAAAAATCAATTAAATTTTAAATAGCAAGGAAAAAAGTATTTTCATTCACCTATATAAACCATTTCTGGTGTTCTATTAGTTGTATAGATCCAGAATGAACTCTATTATCATTTCCTTCTAAGAGATTATTTTCATTTGTTTCTTGTTTAAATGTTATCATTTTAGCAAGGTTAAATGAAGATCTTTTGAGAATTATGATTTTTCTTTTGCATGTTTGAAAATTCCCTGGATTGGCTCAATAGTTGTATAGAGATGACAAAAGAATGAGACAATGAACTTGAATATAGAATAATATATATTATCCATTGTGGAAAACAGAAAGCAAAATGATTAGGAAAAATTAAAAAAAAAAAAAAAAGATGAACAGAGTCTCAGAGACCTGTGGGAAAATATCAAAAGGTCCAATATACTTGTAATTGTAGTAGCAGAGAAGAAGTTTGGGACTAAACAATTCTTTGAAGGAATAATGTCAGAAAACTTACTAAATTTGATGAAAAACAAACTTATAGATTGAAATATCTCAGTGAGCACCAAGGAGATACATTCAAAGAAATCCACATCTAGGCACATCACAACTAAACTACTGAAAAACAGGTGGCCATAGACTGAGTACACATGAGTAAAGGAGAGCAAGCTGATGCAAAAGTCTGCTCTCCTCCCTCCCTGACGTCTTTTTAGAGGTCAATTTGTCAAAACCACAGCAATTACCAGAGATTTTCTTTAGGCCTTATGCCTGAGGAACTTTAAAAATTTATATATATACACACACATATATATGTATATATGTATATATATATATATACATATATATATATTTTTTGTTGTTGTTGTTGTTAAAATAAGCTCTCTTCTGCTCAGCAGGGAGCCTGCTTCCTCTTCTCTCTCTGCCTGCCTCTCTGCCTACTTGTGATCTCTGTCTGTCAAATAAATAAATAAAATCTTTAAAAAAAAAAAAAAAGAGCTGGTAATCTAGGGAAGTCCGACATGAAGCAGGTATAGGGAAAGAAAAATTTGGCTTTGGTGATTTTCAAACAATTCTGAAGACAGGAAAAGAAAATAAGACAAAAACAAGTTTGGCAATTTCCCAAGAATGCCTTCCATCTAAAAAGTTTGGTTTTATTCAACAAAGATACAACCAAGCTATTGTAAGTTTCTGAAATATTTTTAATTCCTTCTCATCTATAAAGAAGAGTTTAAGAATTACAGTCAAAAGCATGTTGAGGAATTGAAACACAGATATGAGGGTCTATAGTGTGGCTGATAGCAAGATGCAAGTCCTCCTCTGTATTTCTCTTGTCCACTACCATGGCACTTTTTTCCATTTAAAAAATTCATACATATCATTTATAAACAACATTGTGCATTTGTCAAAAACAACAAGCTCTTAAAAAGCCAAGAAAAAAATTGTTGAATTATCCAAGCAAGAGTTAATCAAAATATCACATTCAGAAAAAAATAAATAAAACTTGAACAGTTTTCAAGGGTTTCACTAAGAACAAAACCAATGAAATCTCTTGAGGTTATCCAGGGTATTGTAAGGAAACTTATTACAACAATCTCTTTAGGCAAGGGAGGGAAGGTTATTAATAAAACCATAGTCATAGGTGAGTTTTTGTAGTGAAAAAATTTGACAGGATTATTTGTGTTTCAGCTTCCTAATATTGCTGCTGGTTTCTATCCCACTTGAGTGGCAAATAACTGCAAGGTAGACAGAGACACCTTTGACTTGATGAGAATGTGTGTTTCAGGAACTTCAAACATTCTTAGAAGGGAATGTTTATCAAATGCAAAAGAACACTTTGTTGCTTATTTTTCCTAAGTTTAAGAAAGCCAATTGAAAATGAAAGAAGGAAAACAACTGCAAAATAATTGGGGAATTGTTTGAGTCAACTGAATTACAATGATATTAAGGATATTGGAAAGGTTTTTTTTGTTTGTTTGTTTGTTTAATTTTTAAAGTGTAGGGGCTCCTGGGTGGCTCAGTCAGTTAAGCTTCTGCCTTTGGCCTGGGTTATGATCCCAGCATCCTGGGATAGAGCCCTGCTTTAGGCTCCCTGCTCAGCAGGAAGTCTGCTTTCTCCTCTCCCTCAGCCTGCTGCTTCCCCTGCTTTTGCTTTCTCTCTGTCAAGTAAATAAAATCTTAAAAAAAAAAAATTAAAACATATATAGTTTAAACATCTTTTTTCTTTACCCCTCTACTGTACTTGGTCTTCCATTTTATTTATCCCATTTAACCCTTACAGCTTTCTTCTTAACTCCTCCAGACTAGGCACAACTCATTACTGCTAGAAAAATTAATGATATTGCTTAAATTATGTACAAGTACATGCTACATAATTTCAATTAGGTTCTGATTGCTACTCATCACTTTCTTTACTGTTTGCTGCTTTCATTTTTTTTTCAGAAATATTTTATCCAAATAAGCTAAAAACCATTTTCTTAACTATTTTTTCATATTTTTAATTATTTCAAGAAATTCCTATTGAATGCCTTCAATTCCTTTTCTCAGTATTTCTAAAAGTCCTCATATTTTTTAGCCCTTCTATTCTGTTGTCAGTTTGCTGTCCTGTAAATTTATGTTTTTTCACTTTATTTTCTTTTATCTCACAACTTTTCCCTGGTGGTCTAAGTCATTCTTGACATTTTGACTCTCACTACTTTGTAAATTTTTCTAAATATCAAGCTCTGACCAATTCTCTCATTTGAGAAATATCTTTAAAAAACTCTTGGCTAGGTATTTCCAACTATAAGTTTTTCTAGCTTTTCAAATTCAACATTTTTGAACTTAAACTTACTGTACATTATGATATGTCCTCCTAATTACCCCAGTTATGTGAGTAGCATCACCAGATCTGCCCAACCTAGAAAACTGAAATCTATCTGATCTAATTACTCCTTTCAACAATATTATGTTGAATTAATCTTTTCAATCTCAAACTTTTTGTATGTATTTCTTCTTAGACTTTCATGCTCAACATTTTAGTTTAACTACTGTTGGACTGTTCTTAGACTGTTGTAATGATCTCAATGCAAATTTACCAACCTTAGATATATGTTATGCAGAAATGTAAGATTAATTTTTTTAAGGCTCAGTCTTATTAAAATCATTCCCTACTTTGAATCCATAATGACTTGCCATGTAAACTAAATTCTCAATTTCTCTGCTGGAATTTGAGTTATTTTGAAAATTTTCCCCAGACTTTAACACACAATATTGGTTGCCTACCCTATAGCTATCTTTTCATTCTCCTACCTATATCCCCATTCTTGTTTAATAGAGCCTCCTGTTTCTACTGCTTCTGCAATGACACCAGGAAAATTCTGATTAGTTTAAGTCAGGAGATTTGTACTATTCTCTGTACCAGTGCTTTGTTTATGATGAGGCTTTTGAACAAATCCTACCTCAAGAGGGAAATTCTGCTAATATTATTAGATATTTTCTTGCTAATAAAAAGTCACATGAAGAAAATCAATCTGCTGGATATTGTCATATTTGATTATGACAGTGTGTGTAGTCATTTTACAACTGAGTGAGGGAGGGAGTGAGATTGCCTGAGGAAATCCAGCACACTGAGGTTGGCTGAAAGTTGGGAAATAACCTCAAGAATCACAATTATTGGGAACACTGAGTTGGCAAAAATTATCCTTGAGACTGCCCTACCTGTAAACTTCTTGTCATATAAAGTAATATTATCTGCATTTTTTAATCCAGTTGGGTTTTCTATTACCTATAAATGAAAGTATACTGATAGACTTTTCCTGTACCACAATGTTACTCAAAAGGTAGAAATGCTTGGGTTTATTTTAGATCTGCTTGACTTATAAGCTCTTCAACTTTGGACAGATTCTTTAACTTCTCGGTATCTCAGTTTTTTCTTCTGAAAACTTGGGATAATAACTTATCTAGTCTTCGGGCCTTCTGAGGCTAAATAAGTTAATACCAGTAATATACTTAGATTGGGTCAGTTTATGACCCAATCTAAATGCTCAATAAATGCTAGTTATTGTTGTTCTTTTATTTTTGTTTTCATTCTCCCCTCATGCTGCTTTTTGCTTATGACTGCAAGATAACCTAGCTATAAAAGCAAAATCCCAGAGCTCAGTGAATTAACAACAAAAAGTTTCTTTCCTACTCATGCAAATTCCTAGGATTGCCATGTAGCTTATCTCCATCTTGTAGGTTAGTCATTGCTATGGAGAATAAGATTTTTTTTTTCTTTACAAATAAGGTAACATTTACAAGTTCCAGGCATTAGGACTTAATATCTTTGGTTGACCACTATTGGACTAACTGCAAACATGCTAAAGATATTTTGGCCCTAGAGAATATGGCACATTCAAAGAATTCAAAACTAAGTGGTGGGGCTGGAGCACAGAGAGCAAAGGAAGGAGAGTGAGAAGATAAACTAGAAAGAAATGAAGAGTCAGATTAATAGAATTTTGTGGGACATGGTAGAGGATAACGATTCAAGCTGAACAAAATCCCCATATTGTGTTCCTTTTCTTTTATATATAATGTAGGTTAGGACCTCATTTTATGATGGTGTGGAAACTGAGATCTCTCTTCTTGACATAGCCAGCTGCGAAAAATGTCACTAACCAACAGTTTCCAGCTACTATATCTTCGGGATCTGTCATAGCATTCACTTTGAGGCCACACTTTCCCTATCTCTTTAATGGTTCAAAGACTTTTTTTCCCCCAATAAATCTTTTGTACTTCTGATATCGTACTGTTTGCTGCCAGATCTGATCAGGCACAGTTGATACTTAGGGTCATTCAGGAAGGCAGGTGTTAAAATGGGTTCACCTGGCAAGGAAGATTATATCCTAAGTGGTATATGGGACATGAATTCTCCTTGGAATGAGGTGGTAGCCCATTTGCTGAATATTTCACTGGTGGTTATGTGAGAAAATATTCTGGTGAGGATTAACTTGCAATGCAATGACTCAAGTATTTGGAAGGTACTGGAGAGCAATATGTAAAAGTTAGGTGTAACTTACTGGTTATTACTAAGTTGTATTCATTCTCCTGATGGAGGAATAATACTATCTTAACAGGAAATAAAATCAAAATTATTTCATTTAATTTTTCTTTCCTATAAAAGTAAGTACTGTTAACATGTTTCAAATCATTAATATCAGTTAATTGGTCAAGTTAGTGGAAATTCTTTCTAGTAGTTGCACTGTTATGCTAGGCAATGGTTTTCAAATTTTATTGTCACCAGAGTTTCCTGAAATCTTATTGAAAATGCACAAAACTCAACAATATCTTTTGATTGAACAGGTTCAGGGATAAGTCAGCATTTAAACAGGCATTCCAGAGTATAGACTTTCCAAAAAGTCTTAAAGAAAGTATATTTACATTTGGAATTAAATGCCATACGCAACAATGTTTCAGAATATAAATAATACTGATTTCAAGGTTGTTTTATGTGAAATTTGGAACTCCGATGTTCCCATCTACTTTTAAATTTTTATTTATTTTTACTTTCTTATTTAAATTCAGTTATCCAATACATAGTACATCATTAGATTCAAATGTAGTGTTCAACAATTCATCAGTTGCGTATAACACCCAGTACTCATTATCTCTTAGAATAATACAATTAGAGCAATTAGGGTTTGGAAGGACAGTCCAAGTCTTAAATAACACTCTCAAATGTTTATACATTTGTTCTGATCTAACGAACCTTAAAAGAGTCATTAACTGCTGCCCTAATTTCCGATATATTTAGTAAAAATCAAATTAACTTTATCTCTCTTAGTCTCTCGGTAAGTAGCCTGTCTACGCAGCTCACTTGGAGACCTCACCAGCCATAAACAAACAAGACATGTAATAACTTCATTTTTGAGTAGTGCAAAATAGTCATCCCAAGATACCAGATGAATCTTCCTACACTACTACTAGTATCCTGCCAGAAAAGGTGAACCCAAAGCTAATTGTGACATTCCAAACTGAATATTTTTGTCAATTAAATATGTATTGTTTTAAATAAAATAAAGAGGGATTGTTTTAGGAGATTATTTTGCTTAACAGACCACAATTCCTAAATGTATCTCCTAAATCACAATTGTCCATATTGGGAATCTATAAGGACAAGCAGAATAAAAAGCTGTAGTGGATTTTTCTTTTTAAGATTTTATTTATTTATTTGACAGAGAGAGAGATCACAAGTAGGCAGAGAGGGAGGGAGAAGCAGGCTCCCCACTGAACAGAGAGCCCGAAGTGGGCCTCGATCCCAACACCCTGAGATCAGGGACCTGAGCCGAAGGCAGAGGCTTAACTCACTAAGCCATCCAGGTGCCGCTGTAGTGGATTTTTGTAACTTTTTATAGTTTCTCATATTTGCTTGGTTCAATTACAAAAACCTCAAACATCACTGCATTATACCATGCACACTACCATCTTCCCTCAACAGCATGTTCAAAGAAATTCTCAGCTCTTCTGTTTTCACTCTTATTTGCTTCCAGTTTATTTTCTAAACTGGATATACTGATCTTTTAAAATGTTGATTATGTCACTCCCACTTCTTCTTGTTTTCAGGATAAAATTTATATTTTCTACCAGTCATGACTTTGCTCTTAACTCTCTAGCAAATTTTAATGTGCATTTCCCTATAGCATTCAAAGCTTCAGCATACTAAACAATTCTGTATTTCTATATCCTAAGCCTCTTACCTCTTAGACACTGAGCATGTTCTTTCCTCCAGCTGAAACACACTACCTTTCTCCACTCCTCACCCTCCAAACCTTTTTTATCCAATTTTTAAATGTTGAGTAGCACCTTAAGCACCACATCTTCTGAAAGGTCCTCCCAAGATTGTGACCTTCCTAGGTGCTTTTAAAGGCCATTTCCTATTCCAACCAAGCATTTATATCATTGTAATTTCTTATTTACTTGAATGTCTTTACTATTATATAGACTATTTGCTAGAGTGGGCAAAGCTGTTTTGGCTTTCATCATCACTGTATTCCCAGAGACTAGGAAAGGACATAGCTGTAGTTTCTACTAGTAAAGAACATGCACTAGTAGTTGTGATTGTGGCAACTTGAATTAGCCGTGATTCCTGGAGTAGCTAGGAGGATTTAATTTAGACAATTCTGACTTACAGTATCTTGAGAGGCATTATTGTTCTCAAAAAGCCTGAGAGCATAGCAGAGGCCAGCCATATGGTATCTCCAACCAGTAGTCAGGAGAACTTTTAAAAGAGAGTTGGATCCCAGAAATATATTTATTCATTGACCTAAACCTATCTGTGTCTTTCCCCTCCAAACAACAAAATTAGAACATGTCACCTGCACTATCCACCCATAAGCATTGAAGAATTTGAACTTATTAAATACCTCTGTGTCAGGGCAACAGTTTTATCATCCTTAATGTTCAACATGCATACCTCAGATCTGCAGAACTTTTAGCTGCTCAAAAATAATTTGAACTGTATTTTCAAGTTTGCTTTTGACAGGATATATTTTAATTCATATGTAATTTGTAACAGCTGATACTATTTCCCTTATTCAATATTGTGTCTCTACTTTCATTCAGGAACATCAATTATGCCTGTTGAATTGAGAGAAGCTAAATCTATTCATTGAAAATCTTCCTTTATCCTTTATTCTGTATTTGCTAAGTTGATTAATGTACATCTTCTTGTGGGAAAGCACACGTTCAGTAGTCCACACTTTTTCCTACAGAAGAAGAAAGGATGGCACACAAACGGATGGCACACTCACCAAAGAATTTAAGGAGAGTTTCCTAAAGACACTATTGACAAACCTGTAGGCGGAATAATGAGGCTCATGGGGTTAGCCACAGCGCAATTTAAGCATGACGCATGAAGGAGCAAGATGGCGGAGGGGTGACCAAAGACCTGAGGGGGTGACCTGCAAGCGCTTAAATTTGGGCAGAGGGATCTGCAACTCTGATCATCCAATAGGAAGGGAACCAGGGAAAGCTGGTATCTGATCTCTCCTTGCTTGTCTTTTGATCTCCTCTGGGGTTTCTCATTTGTAAAGCAAAGAAGCATCTTTTCTTAATCCTGTGAAGCAGCAAAATGAACTCTTCAGATGATGGTGAGATTGCATGGGAAGAGTATCTCATGCAAAAGCTTTCAACTAAAAAGTTTTATGGCCAGGGAATTAGAATTATTTCTGTATGGACACATAAACACACACACACACACACACACACACATATTTCTGCAGGGTCATACTAATACATACATATATATTTAACTTTATTAGATATATAATAATTGTGTGCATATACCCAATATAATTTTGGCCTAGAAAATCATATACTTTGGGCCTATCTAAAAAAATTTTCATATAAAAGAGTATAACTAAAAATATATCAAGTTATCTCTAGAACACACTTTATAATATCTTCATTTCCACTTTATATTACATTCTCATTAAAGACCCTTTTTCTATGAAAACCTTTTGAAAATGATTCTTAAGTACTTCAGATTAAAGGTAAATTGTGTTAAAAAAAAAGAAAAGTATTCTCCAATTTTTTACCCTGATTCCCAAACTGGCTGAATTGGCTATCATTTAGTTTAATGTATTTTATGAATGTGGAAATGCATATGGTTATGAATCATTTCTTCTCTGATAACTTGCTCAGTAAGGGAAGGAAAATAAAGCTTTCTTTCTTAAAGTCTTGGAGCTGAATGTCAGCTTGCTCCTATTGACAGATGTGCTACTGAAGGAGTACCTTTTTATCTTATTGACATGGATTACCTCATAGACCAGAGAACTGGAAGCCTGACATCGAGCAATTTGAGCTGTATCTATACTGTTCCAAGAGAAACTTTTGGAAAACAAATATTTCTTACAAACTGTCCAACTTGTCTACATAGATTATATGGTTATGAAAAGAAATTGACTATGTTTTCCCTATATTAAATTCACTGTTATTGTTGGAATGTGCAAATATAGCTGTCATCCACTTTCTTTTTCTTTGGAAAAATACCTTTCCTGGCCTGTTATATTTAGGTGAGAATGTATGGGTTGGTCCCTAAATCTGATCTGGTGGATCAATCCTAATTTCTTTTCCTTTGCATATCTTCCTGTAAAAGTGGAAAAAAAATAACTGCCATGCTTAAAAAGGCATTTCTGCATAAACGTCTATTTCTAAAAGCCAGGGAAAATACATAAAGCTTGTTAAATTTCTACACATGCTGTAGATGATACATCTTATATTTAAATTTCAACTCATTTGAACCAATAAGTATTGATTACACAGTATGAAATAGATACCATAATGAAAACATTTCACCAAAATAAGAAAACAAATACTGATTCCGTGTGGAAAGCCAATTGAAAGGATTAATTTAGCATCCTCCATTACTTCTGGGAATCAAGTTCATCCTTTCAATTGAATTTCCACACAGAATCAGGACTAGAAATTAGGTATGTATGTGTGCTGAGGTCAGCTCTTTTCGTTTACTCAACAAATATTTATTGAGTGGCCTCTATGTGTCAGGTATTTTTGCTTGTGCTGGAAAAGTTAATAATGACACCTTACTGAGTCATTCATTAGTCCAGAGAAGTAATCCTTTGACACTTCAGTAATTTTCTATTATCATTTCCTACATGAAAGAAATTTGATTTAAAATAGTTATTCACTAAAAAGATAATAGTGCAATAATAATTCGATGTTTTCTTTCCAATCAATATCTATCTCCAAAGAATTCACCTGAGGTTAAGGTCTTGGCCGGGCATTGGTTTTAGACCTGGAGATTTTCGCTAGAGTTCGTTCATTCTCTTTCTTTCTTTCTTTCTTTCTTTCTTTCTTTCTTTCTTTCTTTCTTTTTAAAGATTTTATTTATTTATTTGACAGAGATCACAAGTAGGCAGAGAGGCAGGAAGAGAGAGAGGGGGAAACAGACTCCCTGCTGAGCAGAGAGACAGAAGCAGGCCTCGATCCCATGGGATCATGACCTGAGCCGAAGGCAGAGGCTTAACCCACTGAGCCACCCAGGCTCCCTAGAGTTTATTTCTTAAAACATATGTATCCAACCTTTCCTTTTGCTTTCTTTAACAGAAATCCTCTCACAGCATAGCTGGTCTGCTTAGTAATTTTTGTTCACTTCATGCACTATCTTGCCTTCTTATCGACTTGATATCCATCTCACTTCTTTGAGGAGGAAAGAAGTCCTTTTGCAATGCTAGCACAGAAGTATGAGCTCCTAGAAGCACGACCTACCTCAGAAGGAAAGCTGGATGTTAGCAGCTTTAGTGGCATAGCTCTCAGTGGGGACAGAAACTTCTGACCAGTGTCCTACAGTCATTTTAGTCAACAACCAGCCATAATTACCAACCTATATAGAAACGGTGTAAGAATCTAGAATTGGAGAAAGTGGGATTATTTGTTCTCTCTTTGTGATGTTTCCAATGTATAATAAACCCCCAGTAAATATTATATTCAGTTTAATAACCAATTGCTCTGTCTTTCCTGCTAAATAATCATGGAACTTACTTTCACTACTCTGCCTAAGTCTATTGGAAAATAAATCATGGTTGATACTATTTCCTACCTCAGAGAGTTGATTTGAGGGTGGAATGAACATTACATGTCAAAGGTTATAATCACTTCAAGTAGATTGAAGCTCCAATAAATGAAGAATCACCTCTGTTTTGTTCACCAGCAATTTCAGTAAGTCTCATGCATGGTAAAGGATTGCTAAATATTGGTCATATGAATGAAATCTCCTTGGGGACTCTATCTTTCACCCCTCACATTTGTTTAGTGCTACAAAGAACTGCTTTGGTTCTAATACTTCATAATGCACACAGAAAGTAAAATTGAAAAGGCTAAAGAGCACTACCAATTTTCTTTCTTTTTAAAAATTCTTTATTTAAATTCAGTATAGTTAACATATTGTATTATTACTTTCAGAGGTCAAATTTAGTGATTCATCGGTTCCATGTCACATCCACTCCATGCTCTTTCCATCAAGGGCCCTCCTTAATGCCCATCACCCAACTATTTTTCCTTTTATTTCAATAAAGTAGGCGATTCAGGTCATACAAATATATATTTTGCAGTGCATTCAATACATATTTTTTAATATATTGAGTGGAAAATAATTGATGTGTTGGGGTTAATGTAGAGCATGAAATCAGCCATAATACCTGGCTTCCTAAAATCTAACACAGAGGACCCTGGGGGAGAAGGAAGGTTTTGGAGAAGGTTATGGACCTTTGGAATGAGGCCTGAGAGACCACTCTGGTCTTGGAATGCCCTGGGGAGTTGCCTTCCAGAAGCTTTCTTAGCCCAAACAGCCACCCTGTGATCTAAAAGATTATGTGTTGTCCCTTAGGCTATGTTTAGTAGAACACGAAGATTAGCATATTTTATCTTTCTGTAAACAGATCTCTTAGTTTCAGTAAGACCCCTTGTCACACATCACGTGCTTCAGAAACAGTGATGAGGATTTGTGATTATCCTGAAGGACCAATAAAAGCAAGAGCAAAGAAGAGCAAAGGGTCTTTGTCTCTGAGCATTGACCCCCTTGCCTTCTCCTCTCTTTCACAACAAAGTTTGGAGTAATCTTTAATCCGTGGGTACAGGATCGCTGGCCATTCCCAGCATGATATCATTATAAGTTTATTTTTCTTGAAGTACATTTAAGTTAAAATGTTGCTCACTGGTATTCTAAACTTCTCTCTTTACTATACAAAAGTTACCCATTTTCCTTTTTCATCTAATCAGGTGAAAACATGATTATATTTCTTTTTTTTTTATATTAATATTGTCTTAAACACCCATATGCCAGATTAGAACCAGAAGCTCTAGGGGTCTTCACCTTTTTCCTAGTTTATCCAGAACCACACAAGAATTCTCAGTTGAAAAAGAAAATGTCTACCTTCCAAATGCCTACTTCTGTCTTACATCTTCAAAGCACATCATCACTGGAGAGAAAATTGGAGAATGTGGTCAGGTGGTCACTTTCCTGATAGACTGTGTTTTTTTACTTTAATGTTGGATGAATCTCTTGAAAGTGGCCCCACATTTTAAATAAATCTCTGATTATTCTTGCAATTATATTCTTACTGATCCAGACCACAGATGTCAGTAGTGCCCCATTCATGAGTTTCCAAAGTTCCAGCTTCACACTTTACTTTGTAATTTCATGTTCAGACATTTCTTTCAAAAAACTCCCTTACATGCCAGATAATCTTTATGGAGAGATGGAACCATTTCAAACTATCAGAGAACTCTTAATACCGTTAAATACCCAAATAAATAAATAAAGTTTGCCTTAAATATATTTTGTTAAGAGAATTCTTGAGCACAACCCAAAATTGTTTTATAGTTCCAGAGTTTGAGATCTGTACTACACACCTTTTAATTCACTAAGATTTTATCCAAAGACTCAGTAGGCACATGTCTGAAAATAAGCTCATTCCACTTTCAAAAGGGAATATTTTTAACTTTCCTCTTTCTCTTATTAACATTTCAGTTGCCCAAAATAGAGTCTGTAAACATAATTTTTGATATAGTCCATCTTTCCCTGGCATGTTATACCTACCTACTTGATCACTAAGTCAAGTTAATTGATACTTAGAATAATCATTCTTTTTTTCCCCCCTCTCTTATTTCCAGTATTTTAGCTCAAATATATATGATTTTATGCCTGGAAAAATTTATAGTTGTGCTCTTATTTTTCTTTTTTTTCCCCTTGTCCTCTAATTTTTTGACATGTTCTCATTTTATTCCCTCACCTTACAATACTGAATCTAGCAAATTCCAACTTGAGACAGACACAATGCTGGATCCTGAGAACAATGCAGAGAACAATGTTTGTCTTTAGAGCTTAGAGCAGTAAGAAGCATAATCATAGTGAAGAGTAATGGATACTACACTTGACAAAATACTTGACTAAAGTACACTGTAGTAAGGGACACTTAAGTAGTTTACAGATGAAAAATAATCAGAAAAGGCATTTCAGAAGAAGTTTTGTTTAACTAAACTAAGAAGAATTTAAATGAGCATTTAATATGCACAACTAAATTTTAAAGGGGGTGTTTTTCCAAGTATGGACAAATGGATAACCATTTCCTCTGTATAATGCAAGGAAACCACTAGTGATAATAGTATTGATTGAAATAGCTATAACTTAATAGAACATTAATTATTATTACTTTAGTAATAGAGGGAAACTTATTTTGCATCTATGAAATGATCAAGGAAATTAGAATGATACTCTTATTTTGGAGGAAGTGTCAAATACATGTAAAGCTATCTAAGGATTTATTAAGAAATGATCATTAGAATTATTAGTCCCTGCTTTCCTTGTCCAGTCTAATTGTGAATTTTCAGATTTGTGTTCTGCATTTGGGCAAGTTCACATCTTTAAAATAATAACAAATATTTAAGCTCATTAGAAACTATTTTTTTTTCTATCATCAAATAGATTTTGAGACTTTTGCCTGGATCAGTATATGGCAAAAGCTCCAAGGCATCAATGTGTAACACAGAATAAACTGATGATCACGACATCTGGCTGAGAATAAATCAGATCAGGTGTAGAATCTGGCAAGCCTTTTACTATTTGTGTTACTTTAAACAACTCATATAGTTCCTTTAAGCTTTAGCTTCTTGTAAAATGGAAATATGTTTACTATCTGTATCAGAAAAGAGATATAAAGTTTAAAATAGACAATATATGTCAAACATTTACATAGTGCTTGGAATAATAAGCATTCAATCAGTGTTTGCTGCAACTTATCAGGACAACACCTTTTATTACCATTACTGCTAGTTGTATTATTACTACTACTGTTTCTTTTGTTACTAATGCTACTATTATTACTACTCTTATTTCTAATACTACTACTATTATTAATTGACATCAGTCAACCTAATCACATTTTAATCCAGTACTATGGTATCAAGAGTTGAATCTATTCTAGACAAAACAAATTTGGAGTCAAGGGAAATAATGCAGCTTAGTTTTGTATTTAATTTTTCTGACAATTTGAAATTCTATTGCATTAGTATGTACATTCGGTATTATATATGTTATTAGCCCAGTATTGTATGCTTACATAAATATACTAAATTTCAGAATATCTGTTCAAAATATTTTCTCTTAGGAGTGTATAGTCAAATACATTTGTAAAACATAGTCTAGCAAGAATACAAGCAAACAAATAATATAGTGTAAATATTATGATAAATCCTATAGCAGAGATATAAATATTAAAGTCCCATGTAAAGAAAAATATCTAACCTACCACTTTATGCTGTATTTCACTTATGGGACCATGGCTGGTCAGCACCATGAAGTCTACCCACAGCATTGTCGTGGTGATGAATTGGGACAATAATATTCTCTCCATCAGGAATTTGAATTGGAAATGTGGAAACAGCATCAGTTAATTTATAGCGGGATCATAAGCTGAAAAGACAAAGGGGACTCATTTGAAGCAGGTTCCAGAAGATATAAAAAACTGAAGATATAAATAACTGAAAATAATGAAAACACAGATGATGTAACATAGAGAATAGAGAGAGAGAAAAATGTGAGATGCTTGAAGGAGCAACAGAAACAGCAATAGAAATAGAGATAGAAGCTGAGTCACCACAAAAAGAATAATAAATTCATGCTATTAAGGGCACAAAGAGATAATCGGATCCTTAGAGTTCTTGTGTATCCTCAAGTTCTAAATTATATTTTATGTTTTTGGAGGCCCTGGTATATTGCAGGTCCTGGAATTCAATGAGATTCTGTTGTCTTTACTTCCATGTGTACTTTCTCAAGTGTGCCCCCAATTCTTTGGAGTAACTTGATTAATCACTAAGCCTTTGTTGAGCAGGTTCAAAACTCAGGCCACAAAAGCAAGTATTGAAGAAACATAACTTTAATTATTTTTATATAACTCAAGTACTATTTTGAGCCACAATTCTACTATATAGCAGAAAATAAATCTTGGTTAATTCTGTGTAGTTCTAGATACTGTAGGGTTCCCCACTGTTGCCCTTGACACTCTGTTCTATGGCTCTCAGGTACTGACAGGGCAAGGAGCAGGAATAGTTCACCTGCTGACTGGTTTTCTTCTCTTCCCGCTGGCGTTCATTACACCCACAACACGAAATGCCTTAGATTTTTGATATCCAAAAGTTGTTGCTTGTTTTTCCTTGCTTCCAATTGCAGAAGTGGGAGCTATGGAAATTCAGTGAAGCTTTACAATTTCTTTCACCATTCCTATGCTTTTCTCAGGAACAACATCTAAAACACTTTAAACTTTGGAAGCCTCTGAGAGACTTAGTCAGACTTATCAAGACTGCTGTCTTAGAGAGGCATTTTCTGAAACCGGTTACTTGTCTTTCATACAGTCCTAAGGCAAAGGTACATCTCTGAGACCTCAAAATCTAAGAGTTTATTGCCTCTCTGCCTCCACTCTGGAACTTGTTCCAAGTTTTGTTGAGGGGGAAAGATTGAGCACATATCTTATTCATTCTAATTCAAAGGAAATTCTCTTGAGGGGGGAGAAGTTTTTGATCATTCTTTGAGTCAATTAAATAACCTCTCCTTGAATGTGCCAGAATGGAGCAAGCACATGTTGCACTATTAGACTTGCACTTTTAGAAAATAGCTCCTGATTTCAAAATGTCAGACCATTTCCACTTAATAAATGAGGTTTATTATATTTTCTATCAAGCCATTGATAGACATCATTTTGTGAGATAGTAGGAACTTGATTTGGCAAAGGTACTTTTAAGAAAATTGACATAGTAAGTTGTTTCTTAAAGGTGAATAGCTAACCAGATTTGATAATAGCAGTTATCTATTTATCAATGCAGTATTATAAGAAATGTTCATCTAGATATGTACTGTATATCACTATAGCAATGACAAGCTTCCTTAATTATTTACTTTAGTTCTTATTTACTTCCATTTTATAATCAGCCATTTATTTGATATGTGATCATTTAGCCTTAATAGTTATTAAGATTTTAGTGTTTCAAATCCAACATATTCCTCAAAATAGCAAAATCATAAATATTATGAGACTAGAGGTCTGGATGAGTTTTCCATTCTTTCCTGAGGGAAGTAGTTTGTTTAACTATACACAACAGTTTTTTGTTGTTTTTAGTTTTGTTTTTTTTTTTAAGTTTCATGTTTTTATTTAAATTCCAGTTAGTTAACATGCAGTGTAATATTAGCTTCAGGTATACATCAGTTGTTTTTTTTTTTTTAAGGTTTCGTTTATTTATTTTGAGAGAGAAAAAGTGTGTGTATAAGTGGGGGGAGGGGCAGGAGCAGAGGTAGAGAGAATCTTCAAGAGACTCCCTGATGAGCAGGGGAGCTGAACAAAGGGTTTGATCTCATAACCCTGAGATCATGACCTAAGCTGAAATCAAGAGTCAGATGCTTAACTGACTGAGCTACCCAGGTGCCCCTGGTATATACCGGTTTTTAACAGAATGTTACTAATTTTGACTTCCTCTTACCATAAAAACAGATGATTTGCTTTCTATTACTTTGAAGATTTCTAGAAAAGACAGAGAATAAAATGCCTTTAGTTAGGCGTTGTAAAAAATAGAATATTAGGGAATCCAATAGATTTGAGATCCAACAAATTTAAGCCAGGGGCTTCTGCCACACTATTCCCTCTGATTCCTACCCCTGGGTATTATATCATATTGTCTGTGTTAGCATATAGTATTTCTAGCTACCTTTTATTGTTATAGAACATTATAGTACCAAATATGGTTTTTGTATTCTGTATTGTTTTTGTTTCATTTCACAGGTTCCCTCCTCCAATCTCCTCTTCACCATCTGCCTACCATATTATTCTCCTTCTTGAAAAATGAACTAATGCCCAGAACAGGAGGAAGCAGAAGGATGAGAACATTCAGAAGCAGGAAAGGGTCAGGAGAAATCTGACTGAGCCAGGATAAAGATCTGGGTTTCAACAGGTACTAACTTCCTACTGTGTGCAAGGCACAAGGAAAGAAACACCACCCAGTTGGTTTCCCTTATGCCTGGCATACAGAATCATTCCATACATAATAAATGACTGAGAAGTTTCCTTTGCTATTTAGGGGATTATGAATTGTTTGAGGAGGGAACATATTTTCTGTGAGGTTGTGAGGTTTAAGTCTAAGTGTAATTTTCTGTTGTACTCCTGTTGTTTATTTTTGGTAGTAAGTTTCCACTGAACTCCCTTGAGGGTGGCCGGGAAGCAACATACCAAGACATGTGCTGCAGAACTCTAGAAACAACCTTGACAAGTAAGACACGGGGAAGTTTACCTAGGTCTTATAGGAACCTTGAGTGGCAAATAAAAGAGGGTCAACTGGTACTGGATAAAAGATCCTGGGCAAGTCATGGAGACCTGGAAGCTGCAGCAGAGATAATGAAATCCAAGGACACATCTTGTCTTGGTAAATGGAGATATCTTCAGTGGGTACTTGGTACCAGCTCTGACAGTCCTTACCCATTTCCTGGCACAATGTAGGTCAGATATATGCATTCTTTATCACATCAGAAGGATTGTGCTAATGTGTTATTCTTGTGAGCACACTATTCGTTAAAAAGGTGAATAACTATACCATTCTACCACATTTCTCTTGTTCTAAATCCATCTCTTTCTTGATAGTGTGAGTACCTCAAGAGTAGGACCATCCTGTATCATTGACCGCCCTCTTTTCCCTCACCCTGTGCCATGCTCAGTGACTGGTATATAGTAAATAAATAATACATGTTTATTTAATAAATAAATACATTTGAAACAATTTACAACCTAACTCCTCAAAAAGTAACTGAAATTGAACCTCAGTAGATGGCCTGAATTTCAGCTATAACATGAAGGTGATGTTTACAGATGGCAATGAATTCAGATTCAGAAACCCTATGGTCCGTAAGGTAGTTTTGTCAGAAGGAGGCATTGATAGATGATAGGTTTCTTAACCAGAGGGCAGGGGTCTGGGGAATAGGACAAAATGGGTGAAGAGGAGAGGGAAATACAGGTTTCCATTTATGGAATGAATAAATCATGGGAATAAAAGGCATAACATTAGGAATATGGTCAGCAATGTTACAATAGCAATATAATGAGACAGATGATAGTACACTTGTGGTGCACATAGCATAATGTATAAACTTGTCAAATCACTAAGTTTTATACCTAAAATGAATATAACATTGTGTATCAACTATATTCAAATTAAAAAAATAAAAAATAATAACTGCAACCATTCCAGATTTCTCTTTGTGTTCCTATACCACTTTGTTCATATCATAATAAAACACAAGATCTTAATTGGATTATAGCCCATGTTTTATACCAGCCTGAGGGTATTTTAAAAGCATAGCTCTTTCTTATGTTTTACTGAATTTCTAGCAAATACATTGCCTTGACCAATAGGAGACCAGTAAACTAATATGTGCTAAATTCTGAGATAAATCCCTTATTGTTTTCAGTATTGTTACTAATATCAGAAAATCTTTGTTACCAAAATCATTTAGAGCTGGTCATGGATCTTCTGTCCTGATGCTTGTCATATCACAAAATTTATACATCTTGTATAAATCTTGTATACATATTGTTAGGCAAGAGATAGGTAGTGTACCATAATGTATTGTACAATACATTGTAAAATATTTGTTAAAACAAATATGTCTTGCAACATAAATAGATAGGTTTAAGCTATGGATTGAATAAATGTCCAATGCTGAATTCTTTCTCCCCATACATGCTCCACTTTTTCCATTTCCCCTAATGGTTTAGAGCTGCAAATCCCAAAGGCAGGAGCTAAAATCCTTCTCTCCCCTAACCATCACATGTAAAAATCACTAAATCTGTTGTTCTAAATACTTAATATTTCTAAAAATCTATTGTCTTGTTACCATCTCTCATCCTTTGGGTTTCAGTTTAGCTACTTGCTTCTCAGAGGTCTTGGTGAGTCCTCTACACAGGGAAAAGTCCAATTTATATATGTGCCCAAAACACAGTGTATCTATACTTTACAGACTGTATTAAAACTATTTGATTTCTACCTCCTGGACTAGCTCATTTTTCTTTTGAGGGTAAGAATTACAATATATTTTTGATCCCCGCTGCCTATCCCACTGCGAGGTTATAAGAGAAAGTCATCAATCCACTGTCTTCTTCAAATAAATGTAGAGATGATTCTTAAAACTTGTTTCTTTTTATATAAAATAGTACTTTTAATTAACTTAAAACGATGGCTGCAGATTTAACAATCTTCTAGTACACACATGTATATTTATGGGCTGAACCTATCAACAATAATGTGAATATTCAGTATGCTTTCTGTGGAGCCTGTGTTCCTGCAATTCTGCTAAAATCAGAATTGAAAGAGGTGTTGTCATGCAGATTTGATATGCCCTAGACAGTTTTCAAATAGGCATGGATCACAGAATTCTTTCTTTCCGATTGATATCTAAATAATACGATTTGACTTTTTGATTCATTTGCCTCCTGTCCACATTCATTCATTTGATTCAGTTAGCAGACATTTACTGAACAGCTGATTGACATATGAAAATCGCAGACCTTCAGTGTTTTATAAAGAGAAATAAATCCACTCTCTGAACATGCTTACAATCTGGTAAGAAGAAAAAGGAAAAGACATGGATACAAACAGAAGAAAAGTTTTTTGTGTTTTTTTTTTTTAAGATTTTTACTTATTTATTTGACAGACAGATCACATGTAGGCAGAGAGGCAGGCAGAGAGAGAGGAGGAAGCAGACTCCCCGCCAAGCAGAGAGCCCGATGTGGGTCTTGATCCCAGGACCCTGAGATCATGACCTGAGCCAGAGGCAGAGGCTTAACCCACTGAGCCACCCAGGCACCCCCAGAAGAAAAGTTTTATTGCAGTTAAGATATACATACTAAGATTCTAATGTAGTCAAGCAAAAAAGAGTGGCTAGTTTTAAGAAAAGGAAGGGAAAAAGCATTTGTGATAAACGAAGCTGGACTGGGAAGCAGAATTAGATCAGCGATGATACCCTTTAGCGACATACACTAGTAAAAATAACCCAGGGTTCTTATTTATCTTATTAATAGTGCACACTTATATGGTTTTTAATTCTTAGCATCTGTGCTGATGTCTGTCCTTTTTCTATGCTGTTCACATGGCTTTATTGATTCTGGTATTAAGGAATAACTGGAATTATTATTTGACCATTGCCTTAAGGAGATTCTCACCAGTGATATCATGAGACTACAGTTAATCTGATTTGTCAGTGTTCAACATTTAAGTTGGCTAATGAGGTAGGCAGAATGATGGCCCTCCCATGATGCCTACATCCTAATCCTTGGAACCTGTGAATGTCTTAAGTTACATGGCAAAGGGAAATAAAAGTTCCAGATGAAATAGTGTTGTCTATGAGCAAATTTTACAATTGGGAGTGATCTGGGTTATCTAAGGGGGTGCCATGTAATCATAAGGGCATTTAAAAGTTAAAGAAGGAATCAGAAGAAATGGAGAGATGGCAATATGACAAGGATTCAACCCAGGATCACTGACCATTGAGGACAGTAGAAAGAATCACGAGCTAAAAAAAAGCAGGTGGCCTTCTGGAGCTGGAAAAGACAGGAGATAGATTCTCCCATAGAGCTTCCAGAAAAGGATGAAGGCCTGACTACTTTTCTATTTTTGGCCAATGAGATTCATGTCAAATTTCTTGTCCAGAGTACCATAAAATAATAAATATGTCTTGTCTGAAGCCTCCAAGTTTGAAATAATTTGTTGTAGCAGCCATAGAAAATATAGTTATCTTTAATAAACTTCTCTCAATTAGGAATTTGAAGTATATTTTTCATTAGTTTTTCTTGGCTTCCTGGATTTTTAGTTACTTTAAAACTAAAAATTACAGGCCTATCTGTTCAAATGTAGCTTTAATTTAATCAACAAATATGTCTGGGGCACTTGCCAACAGTTTCTTTTCTCATAAAACTCTGTCTGATAAGAGAGTAGGATAAAAGGCATAACAAAGACTTTTTGATATTTTGGTAAGTGCAACCTAGGGAAATCCCATGTGCAATATTAACAACAATTAACAACAACAGCAATTAACAACAACAACAACAACAAACAGATACAAACCAGAAGACCTAAACTAAGTTTGAGAGGAGTTAGAAAGATTTCCACGAAAAAGCTTACATTTAAGCAGTAAACTCAACAAGGAATAGAAATTATCTATAAGTAGGACTGGGTTATAGAACCTAGGGATCAGAAACTGTGTATATTCCATCAAGTGGGAAAGAGGTCTCAAATTTCTGCCCAGGGAGATGAAGAAAAAAAAAAAAAACACTATATTCCCATGTTCATTCCTAGATGAGCCTTCACCCATATCCCCCACTGATCAATGTTTTCTACCACAGTCTGCTTAGAATGCATTTTTTCCCTTCATGGTCATACATCCATAGTTTATCTACTTTTCAGCGTCTGTATAAAAAACCATCTCCTCTTACATCTCACTGCTAGAAACAATCTTTTTGCCTACTTCCCTAGCATTTTATCTTTTCCTCTCCTATGGCATTTATCACTCTCTCCTTTGTGGTACAGTTATTTTTGAGCATTTCTTACTTCCCAGACGAGACTATAGATTTTAGCTTTTCAAGTGTTCTTGGAAAGTGTGAAAGGGCAGAAAGCAGCATATGGTGTGATAGCACGGGGTGTGATACAAAGATTGAGTCTGAAAAAAAATTGGAAACCGAAAAGCAGGAACATGCTGAACAGGGATTAAGAGTTGAATGAAGGCACTGGTAACATTTTAGCCTTTTCCATTTCTCACAAACCGGGTAGCCACCTATGGATAATCAGTTTCTCAGTCAAACAATTGTTACAACTGCTATTTCCAATTCTCTGTCAATTACTTTAATCTGGAGATAAACTACAATGTTCTATTTAAGTAAATGCATCTAAAGGATTTCAACTCTCTGCCACCAAGTGAGCTGGCACAGTAGTGATAAGCATATACCTAATGTGAGAACATATGGGAAAAAAGTGTAAAATAGAAAGAGTTAACAGAGTTTTTGCTACTTAGCGCAGAATATCTGAATATTTGAAAACACTCCCATATTGCATATAGATATTTTAGTAATGGGCAAATTCTGAAAGTTCTAATTTTAAAAAATTAAAGATTACAGATCTTCTGTAAGAAACTGTGCAATATCTTACTATATATGTCAGGATATGTTGTTATATTGTGATAAAACTAAAAAAGTCAATGTTTTGAAGCAATTAAAAAATACTTCTCACTCTTGCTACAAATAATTCAAAAGTTGCATGGGGTCTCTTCGTAGTCCTCATTCAGGGACCAGGAGATGAATCCCCAGCAGCTAGAGTGAGGGTATTTGCTGTGGCTGTGGAAAGAGAGATCATGAGTAATTGAGTTTGCAATACCCTTCAGCTGCATCTTATTGACGTAATCATCTTACGTGATGAGATCATCCTGTACTTCAAGAAAGTAAGGATGTGAAATCCTCTCACAGCCTCAGGAAAGGGATAGTAGAAATATCGGTGAGTGGTAATATTTACTACGTTTATCAATATGCACTATTAAAATTGTATTTTAAATAAAAGTGTTAAGAGCCAAACAGTAAAAAAAGACTAAAGAAAAACCTCATTGGTCGATAGTAGAAGTGACTGTTACACGTATAACTACTACTGGAAAATAAGGATTAAAAAAATTAGGCACATCTCCTAAATTTTAGTGAGATTTATACTGGATAATCCAAATTCCACAGTTGATAATGAAAGGTGCTTATGTACAGAAGAATGACAACTAATAATTACAGAGGAAATATCATTTAGTGATTGGTGGTTTGTGACCCTAAAGAAACGATAGACTCAGAAGGAAGAAAGATCAGTGGGTCCTAAAACCAGCACGGAAGGTTGAATAAACCTGGATATTTCCATGAAATCAGATTTTAATCACACAGTTTACTTGCTGCTCACAGTGGGGGAAAATGTGACTTCACAATGGAGAGATATAGCTATCTCCCTCTCAACCCTGCTGATAATCTTATCTGTACTCATTGGGGTCAGGGGGATAAACAGATTTGAGTCTTTATTACATAATGTCACCTGTGAATTCTTCTTGCCAAATATGTTTAATATGGGTCTACTACCTTCCTACCTAGTTTTATTTGTATGATATTCAGAAAATAGAGATAGGAATTGCATGGCAAACACACACACTAGATTTATTTGTTCAGATAACTTCAGGAGATGAGATATTTTACAGTTTAACTGACCCAACCTCAACAAATTAGTGTCATAAGAAAACAAAAGTTAGGGAAGGGGGAATGATTCTGGTGAGAATGCATTTAAGAATTAAAGTATCCAAATGCAAACTATGTGGTCTTTGATTGAATCCTGATTTAAAGAAACTAATTTTTTTAAAATTGAGGAGATTTGAATATACTAGATGAAATAATTGTTGCTAATTTTTATGAATGGTAATGGTTTGGTAGTTATGTAGTAGGAGAACCCTGTTTCATATAATTGAGATCCTTAAGATATTTGGGGATAAAATACAATGGTGTATTTAATCGATTTAAAAGGTTTTCAGCAAAAAGTAAGTAAATATTGCAGAATGTTAACTGTTCACTCTGAGAGAAGGACTTAATTGGTCATTTGACTAGGAAGATTAAAAAGATTGGCCAGGTCTGAGTCTTGTTTAGTCCATACTTGAGGTTGGAAATATGTGATCGGTCCAACTCAAATACATGGACCAAGAATAAAAGAGAATAAAAAAGTCAGAGAATAAAAGAGAATAAAAAAGTCAGGAATTTGGTTACTTGAAGAAATACAAATGGATTCAGGATACAATAGTAGCCACTGATGTATATTAGAGTGAAGTGATTAGTACTCACATTCAATGAATGAATAGTTGTTGAATTCAGAATGAATTAATGAGATAATTTAAGTGAATATTTAAATAACAGTGATCATGCTTTGTAATAATAAATATATATCCTCCTATAAAAATGAATCTTGGCAGATTCAGTAACACTGTCTTTACCACAGTTAAAAAAAAAAAGGAGCTGAATAATATCTGGTGAAAGCTGAAGATAATGGCTTAAACTAAGCCATTTAAACACATGTATCAAGCATATACAACTGGATGAACTTCATTTGCTTGGCACTTTTAATTCTTTTAATCACATAATGGCTTTTCTTCAAGATAAGAATTAATAGCCTCTGATCTCAGTCAATGTTTATAAAATTATCTAAAGAAATGTAGGTTTTTAATTTCATTTTTTATGGAACAGCAAAGCATTATAAAAATTAATTAGTCCCACGAATAAACTATAACTGTCCTTATATTCACATCTGCCTCAATATTTTCCTAAGCTGTTACTTCTCTGTACTACGTTAAATTATTTAGCATGTTGATTCATGAATTAATCTCCAAATTTCATTTTATCTGTCATACCACAACTTTGACTTTGAAAAAACTCTGTGGCATATTTTTGAATTTATATTACTCTAATATTTGATCTGAAGTTTCTAAGTGCATGTGTATATCCATGACCATATCAGAACTTTTCTGACAGTATCAGATAAGCTGACCTAAATTGGATAAAATTTGTATGGCTACAAATAAATCACACCTTAGAGCTACGTTCCTATTTAGTTCTCTTCTACTTCAGCAGTTGTACTAAGTAAAATATTACTGAATGACAGTTTATTCAGCATCATAAATAATCTCATTGGGTACTCACAAAATCCTGAAAGAGAAACACTACCCTGTTTTACAGGTACAGAAACTTATTTAACTTCACTCACTCAGCCAGGAAGCAGCAGGTGGATGAATGTATTAACTTGGGTTTTCATAAGAGGCAAGCATGCAGGCATTGCTCCCACAAGTGAATACCTTGGTTGGGCAATGGAGGTGACTGGCAAGGTCAACAAGGAGATGGCAAAGCTGGGAGAGTAGTGGGGGCTACTCACTTGACCTGCAGGTCTCCATCAGATACAGCAGGAGACAGAATAGCCCAGCAGGGCAAGAATGATAGCAGCAGGAATCCTAGCATCCAACTGGCTTACAAGCACAGGTGGGACATTCTTGAGTCTCCAGATATACTTGGGAGACACTTTACTGGTGAATGTAGTTGTGGTGTACAGATAGGGTAAACACAATCAAAATCTTACAATTCTGTTAATGTGGCCTCATCTGAATTCATAGGGTAGGTCTAGCAGTTACTTTGGTTTATATTTACCTGGATATGCTATGTATCAGTCAATACTACCTTAATTTCTGTTTTGGCTAGTAAAATTCATTCAGCTGTAGAATTCTTCTAAAAACCTAAGATCCTCACACAATTTCTTTTTGGTGTTGATAGAATGGAAAGATTATTAAGGAGAAATGCATGGAAGAAGTAAGGAAAGTACTGGAAACTATGTAAAAGGATTTAAAATAGAATATTATGCAAACAACAAAAATAATCTTGAAATTAAATAGCTTCCTTACTTTAGGTCATTTAACTTAGCCAAAGCATCCTAAATATTATATATGATTGTGTGTGTGTGTGTGGTTATGTTAAATCCAGGAATGGTTCTGAGGTTTCATTTTCATTTAATCACCAATACTTACCTGTCAAATCATTCTCTTTTCTCCATTAAAATCCTACATTTATGTGCATATATCTAGATAACAAATGAGCTACATTAAGAATTTCCTGGGGCGCCTGGGTGGCTCAGTGGGTTAAAGCCTCTGCCTTCGACTCAGGTCATGATCCCGGGGTACTGGGATCAAGCCCCACATCGGAATCTCAACTCAGCGGGGGGCCTGCCTCCTCTCTCTCTCTCTGCCTGCCTCTCTGCCTACTTGTGATCTCTGTCTGCCAAATAAATAAATAAAATCTTTAAAAAAAATTAAAAAAAAAAGAATTTCCTAATTACTGTATAAAAAAACACATCCGTCCTTCTGGCAAGAGATTCTAGTCTCATTTTGGGACTGGACCCACGTCTGTAGAATTCTAGCTAGATTTTAGCCCTGCTAACATAAAACAAATACTTATTGATAATCAAGTCTTCTCGATTCATATCAATGTTGAGTCTTCTGTAGTTTTAAGAATCTTGTTAGTCAATTCATGCAAAATTGCTAACAAAACATATAAAATCTTCATGCTATAAATGATAATTTTATTTTATTTATTTTTTAAAAGATTTTATGTATTTATTTGACAGAGAAAGATTGCACAACCAGAGGGAGAGGGAGAGGCAGGCTCCCTGCTCAGCAAGGAGCCCGATGTTGAGCTAGATCCCGGAACCCTGGACCATGAAGGTAGTTGCTTAACCAACTGAGCCATTCAGGCACCCCTAAATGATAATTTTAATGATTAATTAAAAATGTATAATTACTCAGTATAGAAGACAGCTATATTGGATTATTAATATTTGTATAACTGGAAGTTTATATAAAATAACACAAATAGTGTCAAGATTAACTCTTAAAAATGTGTAGAACAGAACAAAATAAAAGCATGAAAATCCTCTAGGATATACTTCATATCAGTGATAAGCAACCTTTTTGGATAGAGAAAAAAAGCCTAAAAATATGCTACATTAAGATTTACGTAATTGACATATCACTGGAGAGGGAGAGGCTGTATATAATTTGTTCCATGAAAACCTTAAAAGCCTCACTCAGTGAGTTTCAAGTGAATGTTTTCTTTGTTTAATATATACTTAAAATCCTTTACAATCAAAGTCTTCAATTATCATATTCTTTGTAAAGCTCCTTCAGAAGAATATGAGATAGGTACAATAATGTATCTTTATAACACTTTCACATACTCTGGAGATTTCTACAAATCCTGCAATTGTCTGGCTTTGTCACTGCATGCAGGTCAAACCATTTTATCAACCAAGATTCCATTGGTAAACATTTTGATTACTTTTCCTTTGGTAAATCATCATAAATATACAAAGCATCTGTTGTAGGTATCTATTATTATAAATAGAAAGTAAACATTTTGGTTACATCTTGGGTGATCAATACTCAACAAGTTTTAAAAATTGTTGACAATATTTCTAAATGTGAAATTAGGCAATTTTATCATTTCCATGAAGCTCCCAAGATCATTAGTGCATTGTATAGTAAACAAATTGTGCTTAATTTACCAAATTATGATGAACAATGCAAAACAGCAACAACTGATCATAGAGGAAAAATTATCATGACAACAAAAGCCTCTTTAACTCAACTTTCTCAAATACAGATTTTTTTGAAAATAATATTAGGGGGCACCTGGCTAGCTCAGTCTGTTGAGCATGGAACTGTTGATCTTAGATTTGTAAGTTTGAGCCCTACCCTGGGTGCAGAGGTTACTTATAATAAAAATCTTAAAAAAAAAAAAAGAAAGAAAGAAAGAAAATGATGTTGGGATTTTGATTTCACACTTATTATTATTCTATCATGAAAAATCATTATTGAGGGGCGCTTGGGTGTCTCAGTGGGTTAAAGCCTCTGTCTTTGGCTCAGGTCATGATCCCAGGGTCCTGGGATCAAGCACCACATTGGGCTCTCTGCTCAGCAGGGAGCCTGCTTCCCCCTCTCTCTCTCTGCCTGCCTCTCTGCCTACTTGTGATTTCTGTCTGTCAAATAAATAAATAAAATCTTTAAAAAAAATCATTGAGCAATTTAATAACATAAAATTCAAGTAATTTAAGAAAATAAAATCATCTAAAAATTTTTATAAGTCCTCCAATCAGCAATATACATAAAATTCTATATAAATTACAAAGTGATAAGATATTTATTATAATAAAAACTTTCCTAAATCAGATATTTCTTTGACTGTACCGGTTATTCTTCTTAGATATTAGAGTAGCTTAAAAAATTTCTATACTTGGTGTTTTTCCATTATGTTTCATTAAGAAACTACATTGAAATAGTCAGTCATTTTTAGTGAATATCGTGGACTTAGGTAAATGAATTCTGGGAACAAAATTTTTTGAAATTGTCTACCTATTTCTGAATCTTTACATTTTAAACAATTTTAACTTAATTCCAGTATGCTTAATTGCAGTGTCATATTAGTTTTAGGTATATAATATAGTGATTCAACAATTTTATGCATTGCTTAGTGCTCATCGTAAGTGTACTTTTTTATTTTATTTTTTTAAAGAATTTATTTATTTATTTATCTGACAGAGATCACAAGTAGGCAGAGAGGCAGGCAGAGGGTGGGGGTGGGGTGGGTAGCAGGCTCCCTGCTGAGCAGAGAGCCCAATACAGGGTAGATCCCAGGATCATGACCTGAGCCAAAGGCAGAGGCTTTAACCCACTGAGCCACCCAGGTGTCCAGTAAGTGTACTTTTAATCCCCATCACCATTTCACCCATCCTCCCACCTACTTCCCCTCTGGTAACCACCAGTTTGTTCTCTATAGTTAAGAGTCTATTTTGTTTTTGTTTTTGTTTTTTTCCCTTCATTTTGTTTCTTAAATTCCACATATGAGTGAAATCATATGGTATTTATCTTACTCTGACTGACTTATTTCACTTAGCATTATACCCTCTAAATTCACCCACATTGTTGTAAATGGCAAGATCTCTTTCTTTTTATGTCAAAGGAATACTCAGTTCTATATATATCACATCTTTTTTTAATCAACTCATGTATTGATGAATGCTTGGGCTGCTTCCATAATTCAGCTACTGTAAATAATGAAATAAACATAGGAGTGCACATATCTTTTTGAAGTAAGTGTTTTTGTATTCTGCGGGTAAATAGTAATGGAAGTACTGGATTATGTGTTAATTCTTTTTTTTAAATTTTTTGAGAAACCTTCATATTGTCTTCCACAGTGGCTGCGCCAGTTTGTATTACCACTGACATTTCATGAGGATTCCTTTTTCTCCACATATTTACCAGCACTTGTTTCTGTGTTTTTGATTTTAGCCATTCTGACAAGTATGAGGTTATATCTCACTATGGTTTTGATTTGCATTTCCTTGATGATTAGGGACATTGAGCATCTTTTCATGTTTCTGTTGTCCATCTATATGTTTTCTGTGAAAAAAGACTTATTCATGTTTTCTGCCCATTTTTATTTTTTTATTTTAGTTTTTTTGCCTTTAATAAGTGCCATTTTATTAAGATAATCCATAAGACTTTTTAGAATATTTGGAAAATCCAGAAATAGAGAAGGAAGAAATAAATCACCTGCAACTTTACCACCCACATTATCATGTATTGGCTTCCATTTATGCCTGTGTGTCTATACATGCATATGTGTATAGAAAATGGGGATCTTAGTACCTATATAGAGATTAGAGTGTTTTGTGTCCTTGCATAATTAAATAAAAGACTGTATCTTTTTTTTAATTTATTTGACAGACAGAGATCACAAGGAGGCAGAGAGGCAGGCAGAGAGAGAGGAGGAAGCAGGCTCCCTGCTGAGCAGAGAGCCCAATGTGGTGCTTGATCCCAGGACCCTGGATCATGACCTGAGCCAAAGGCAGAGGCTTTAACCCACTGAGCCACCCAGGTGCCCCAATAAAAGACTGTATTAAACACAAGAGTGAAAAAAAAAACCAACTATAGTTTGAGAAGTTGAATTTTATGCAGTGGTTCTTATTTCTGGCTAAGAATTAAAATCACCTCTTGAGCATTTTAGTAAATAATCGTATTTGGGATCTACTCATCATGTTTTTTTTTTATATTATTAATGTATTTTTTTTTATAAACATATAATGTATTTTTATCCCCAGGAGTACAGGTCTGTGAATCGCCAGGTTTACACATTTCACAGCACTCACCATAGCACCTACCCTCCCCAATGTCCATATCCCCACCACCCTCTCCCGACCCCCCTCTTGGCATAATACCCTCTAGTTCCATCCACATTGTCGCAAATGGCAGGATTTCATTTCTTTTGATGGCTGCATAGTATTCCATTGTATATATATACCACATCTTCTTTATCCATTCATCTGTTGAGGGACACCTAGGTTCTTTCCCTAGTTTGGCTATTGTGGACATTGCTTCTGGAAGCATTCAGGTGCACGTGCCCCTTCGGAGCACCACGTTTGTATCTTTAGGGTATATACCCAGTAGTGTGAGGTGATATCTCATTGTGGTTTTGATTTGTATTTCCCTGATGCCGAGTGATGTGAAGCACTTTTTCATGTGTCTATTGGGCATCTGGATGTCTTCTTTGCAGAAATGTCTGTTCATGTCCTCTGCCCATTTCTTGATTGGATTATTTGTTCTTTGGGTGTTGAGCTTGCTAAGTTCTTTATAGATTTTGGACACTAGCCCTTTATCTGATATGTCGATTGCAAATATCTTCTCCCATTCTGTCAGTTGTCTTTTGGTTTTGTTAACTGTTTCCTTTGCTGTGCAAAAGCTTTTGACCTTGATAAAATCCCAATAGTTCATTTTTGCCCTTGCTTCCCTTGTCTTTGGAGATGTTTCTAGGAAGAAGTTGCTGCGGCTGAGGTCAAAGAGGTTGCTGCTTGTGTTCTCCTCAATGATTTTGTTGGATTCCTTTCTCATATTGAGGTCCTTCATCCATTTTGAGTCTATTTTCATGTGTGGTGTAAAGAAATGGCCCAGTTTCATTTTTCTGCATGTGGCTGTCCAATTTTCCCAGCACCATTTGTTGAAGAGGCTGTCTTTTTTCCACTGGACGTTCTTTCCTGCTTTGTCGAAGATGAGTTGACCATAGAGTTGAGGATCTATTTCTGGGCTCTCTATTCTGTTCCATTGATCTATGTGTCTGTTTTTGTGCCAGTATCATGCTGTCTTGATGATGACAGCTTTGTAATGAGCTTGAAGTCTGGAATTGTGATGCCACCAACTTTGACTTTCTTTTTCAATATTCCTCTATCAAGGTCTTTTCTGATTCTGTATAAATTTTAGGATTATTTGTTCTATTTCTTTGAGAAAAATGGGTGGGATTTTAATAAGGATTGCATTAAATGTGTAGATTACTTTAGCATAGACATTTTCACAATATTTATTCTTCCAATCCATGAGCATGGAACATTTTTCCATTTCTTTGTGTCTTCCTCAATTTCTTTTATGAGTACTTTATAGTTTTCTGAGTATAGATTCTTTGCCTCTTTGGCTAGGTTTATTCCTAGGTATCTTATGGCTTTGGGTGCAGTTGTAAATGGGATTGACTCCTTAATTTATCTTTCTTCTCTTGTTTTTGGTGTAGAGAAATGCAACCCACTTCTGTGTATTGACTTTATATCCTGACACTTTCCTGAATTCCTGTACAAGTTCTAGCAGTTTTGGAGTAGAGTCTTTTGGGTTTTCCACATATTGTATCATATCATATGCAAAGAGTGATAATTTGACTTCTTCTTTGCCAATTTGGATGCCTTTCTTTTTGTTGTCTGATTGCTGAGGCTAGGACTTCTAGTACTATGTTGAATAGCAGTGGTTATAATGGACATCCCTGCCATGTTCCTGACCTTAGCAGAAAAGCTTTCAGTTTTTCTCCATTGAGAATGGTATTTGCAGTGGGTTTTTCAAAGATGGCTTTGATAATATTGAGGCATGTGCCTTCTATCCCTACACTTTGAAGAGTTTTAATCAAGAAGGGATGCTGCACTTTGTCAAATGCTTTTTCAGCATCTATTGAGAGTATCATATGGTTCTTGTTCTTTCTTTTATTAATGTATCACATTGATTTGCGGATGTTGAACCAACCTTGCAGGCCTGGAATAAATCCCACTTGGTCGTGGTGAATAATCCTTTTACTGTACTGTTGGATCCTATTGGCTAGTATTTTGGTGAGAATTTTCACATCTGTGTTCATCAAGGATATTGGTCTATAATTCTCTTTTTTGATGGGATCCTTGTCTGGTTTTGGGATCAAGGTGATGCTGGCCTCATAAAATGAGTTTGGAAGTTTTCCTTCTATTTCTATTTTTTGGAACAGTTTCAGGAGAATAGGAATTAGTTCTTCTTTAAATGTTTGGTAGAATTCCCCCGGGAAGCCGTCTGGCCCTGGGCTTTTGTTTGGAGATTTTTGATGACTGTTTCAATCTCCTTACTGGTTATGGGTCTGTTGAGGCTTTCTATTTCTTCCTGGTTCAGTTGTGGTAGTTTATATGTCTCTAGGAATGTATCCATTTCTTCCAGATTGTCGAATTTGTTGACGTAGATTGCTCATAGTATGTTCTTATAATTGTTTATATTTCTTTGGTGTTGGTTGTGATCTCTCCTCTTTCATTCATGATTTTATTTATTTGGGTCCTTTCTCTTTTCTTTTTGATAAGTCTGGCCAGGGGATTATCAATCTTATTAATTCTTTCAAAGAACCAGATCCTAGTTTCGCTGATTTGTTCTATTTTTTTTTTTTTTTTTTTTTTTTTTTTTTTTTAGTTTCTATTTCATTGATTTCTTCTCTGATCTTTATTATTTCTCTTCTCTTGCTGGGTTTAGGCTTTCTTTGTTGTTCTTTCTCCAGCTCCTTTAGGTGTAGGGTTAGGTTGTGTATTTGAGACCTTTCTTGCTTCTTGAGAAAGGCTTGTACTGCTATATATTTTCCTCTCAGGACTGCCTTTGCTTTGTCCCACAGATTTTGAAATATTGTGTTTTCATTATCAGTTGTTTCTGTGAATTTTTTTCAATTCTTCTTTAATTTCCTGGTTGACCTATTCATTTTTTAGAAGGTGCTGTTTAGTCTCCATGTATTTGGGTTCTTTCCAGATTTCCTTTTGTGATTGAGTTCTAGCTTCAGAGCATTGTGGTCTGAAAATATCCAGGGAATGATCCCAATCTTTTGATACCAGTTGAGACCTGATTTATGACCCAGGATGTGGTCTATTCTGGAGAATGTTCCATGTATACTAGAGAAGAATGTGTATTCTGTTATTTTGGGATGGAATGTTCTGAATATATCTGTGATGTCCATCTGGTCCAGTGTGTCATTTAAGGCCTTGATTTCCTTGTTGATCTTTTGCTTGGATGATCTGTCCATTTCAGTGAGGGGAGTGTTAAAATCCCCTACTATTATTGTATTCTTGTCACTGTGTTTCTTTGATTTTGTTATTAATTGGTTTATATAGTTGGCTGCTCCCATGTTAGGGGCATAGATATTTAAAATTATTAGATCTTCTTTTGGAGAGACCCTTTGACTATGATGTAGTGTCCTTCCTCATCTCTTATTATAGTCTTTGGCTTAAAATCTAATTGATCTGATAGAAGAATTTCCACCCCAGCTTTCTTCTGATGTCCATTAGCATGGTAAATTGTTTTCCACCCCCTCACTTTAAATTTCAGGTTTCTTTGGGTCTAAAATGAGTTTCTTGTAGGCAGTATTTTGATGGGTTTTGTTTTTTTATCCATTCTGATACCCTGTGTCTTTTGATTGGGACATTTAGCCCATTTACATTTAGGGTAACTATTGAGAGATATGAATTAAGTGCCATTGTATTGCCTGTAAGGTGATTGTTACTGTATATTGTCTCTCTTCCCTTCTGGTCTACTCTTTTACAGTCTCTCTTTGCTTAGAGGACCCCTTTCAATCTTTCCTGTAGAGCTGGTTTGGTGTTTGCAAATTCTTTCAGTTTTTGTTTGTCCTGGAAGCTTTTTATCTCTCCTTCTATTTTCAATGATAGCCTAGCTAGATATAGTATTCTTGGCTGCATATTTTTCTCGTTTAGTGCTCTGAATATATCATGCCAGTTCTTTCTGGCCTGCCAGGTGTCTGTGGATAAGTCTGCTGCCAATCTAATGTTTTTACCCTTGTATGTTACAGATTTATTTTCCCGGGCTGCTTTCAGGATTTTCTCTTTGTCGCTAAGACATGTAAATTTTACTATCAGGTGATGGGGTGTGGACCTATTTTTATTGATTTTGAGGGGCATTCTTTGCATCTCCTGGGTTTTGATGTTTGTTTCCTTTACCATATTAGGGAAATTCTCTACAATAATTCTCTCCAATATATCTTCTGCTCCCCCTATCTTTCTTCTTCTTCTGGAATCCCAATTATTCTAATGTTGGGTCGTCTTATGGTGTCACTTATCTTGAATTCTCTCCCCATGGTCCAGTATTTGTTTGTCTCTCTTTTGCTCAGCTTCTTGTTCTCTGTTATTTGGTCTTTTATGTCACTAATTCTTTCTTCTGCCTCATTTATCCTAGCTGTAAGAGCTTCCATTTTTTTTTTTAAAGATTTTATTTATCCATTTGACAGAGAGAGATCACAAGTAGGCAGAGAGGCAGGCAGAGAGGCAGGCAGAGAGAGAGAGGCGGAAGCAGGCTCCCTGCTGAGCAGAAAGCCTGACATGGGGCTCGATCCCAGGACCCTGGGATCATGACCCGAGCCGAAAACAGAGGCTTTAACCCACTCAGCCACCCAGGCGCCCCAGAGCTTCCATTTTTGATTGCACCTCATTAATAGCTTTTTTTTATTTCAACTTGGTTAGATTTTAGTTCTTTTATTTCTCCAGAAAGGGCTTTTATCTCTCCAGATGGGGTTTCTCTAATATCTTCCATGCCTTTTTTGAACCTGGCTAGAAACTTGAGCATCATCATTCTGAACTCTAGATCTGTCATATTACCAATGTCCATATTGATTAGGTCCCTAGCCTTCAGTACTGCCTCTTGTTCTTTTTTTTTGTGGTGAGTTTTCCCACCTCGTCATTTTGTCCAGATAAGAATATATAAAGGAGCAAATAAAATGTTAAAAGGTGGTAAAGACCCCAGGAAAATATGCTTTAACCAAATCAGAAGAGACCCCAAATCGTGGGAGGAAGAAAGGGGAGAAAAAAGAAGTTCAGTGAAAAAAAAAAAGTAAACAAATAAAGAAAAAATATTTAAAAAGAAAAAATATATATATATATTAGACTGGAGACTAGAACAGGGTTACTCACTTAATTTCGGGAGTATTTTGGTCTCTTAGAAGAAATTACCTCCCAAAATTTTAAAGGGTGAAAAACATATATAAGGGTAGGCACAATGAAGAGATCGAAAAAGCCTATAAAGATGAGAAAAAAAATTTTTTTATTTCTATAAAATGAGTTGATAAAGTAAGTTGGTTGGGAGAATAAAGAAAAAGAAAGTGGAGAGAATTTGCTCAGGCTGGAGACTAAAACAAGCCCAGAGCTAGATTTAGGGTATATTTTGATCTATTAGGAGAAGTTGTACCCTAAATTTTTTAGAAGAAAAATCCCTATGTGTATACAAAAAATATAGTTAGATACAATGGAGGATTAAATATGACTCTAATAATGAAGGTTCAAAAAAGATTATTATTATATTTTTGTAAAATATTATTAAGATAAACTTGTTAAAAAAAAACGTTAAAAGAGGAAAGGGTAAAAGTTAAAAAAAATTTAGCAGAAGAAAAAAGGAAAAAAAAATTAACTGCAAGACTAAAGAATCATGGGGAGAAAGCCATGAATTCCTTGCTTTGCTTTCTCCTCCTCTGGAATTCCGCTATTCTCCTTAGTAAGTGAACTTGGTCTTGGCTGGGTTTCTTCTTGATCTTCTGGGGGAGGGGCCTGTTGTATTGATTCTCAAGTGTCTTTGCCCAAGGTGGAATTGCCCTGCCCTTACCAGGGGCCAGACTAAGTAATCCACTTGGTTTGCTTTTGGGAGCTTTTGTTCCCTGAAGGCTTTCTGTAGAGTTCTGGAGGACGGGAATAATAATGGCGGCCTCCCAATCTCCTGCCGGAGGAGCCGAGAGCTTGGGTCCCCACCCCTCAGTGCGCCTCAGAGAAAAGTGCTCAATTGATCACTCCTGTCTCCCTGGCCTCTGGACATGCTTGGAGAAAAGCACTCAATCACTCGCGCTTGGAGAAGAGTGCTCAGTCACTTCCATCTCCCTGGCCTCTGGCTGCGCTTAGAGGAAATTGCCCAATACTCTCGTCTCCCTGGCCTCCAGCTGTGTGCTTTGAGAAAAGTGCTCAATCACTCCCATCTCTCTGGCCTCCAGCCATGCTCCGAGTTCTTCCAGCCTGTGCCGGTTGAAGGTAACCCCGAGTTGAGGGCTCACTCCTCAGCTTTGTCACTGTAGCAGGCTTCCCCGCTCTAATACCTGTGAGCTTGGCGACACTCAGACACCCCCCAGTCCTTTGTGATCCCGTGAGGCCTGGGGCTGAGCTGACCCCGCTTGGGCTTCACCCCGGTTTAGCCTCTGAAGTCATGTCCCTCAGTGGAGCAGACCTTTAAAAAGTCCTGATTTAGTGCTCCATTGCACCACTGCTTGCCGGGAGCCAGCCCCTCCCCCCACAGTCTATCTTCCCGTCACATTAGATTCACTTTTCTGCTGGCCCTACCTTACAGAAAGTGATCAATTTTCTATTTCTAGAATTGTTGCTCTTCTTCTCTTCAATTTCCTGTTGGATTTGTAGGTGTTCGCAATGGTTAGATAAGCTATCTAGCTGATCTCCTGCTACCTGATGTCATCTCAGCCTGCTACTTCTCTGCCATCTTGACTCCTCCCTCTTCTCCCAATTTTTAATTGGATTATTTGTTCTTTGGGGGTTGAGTTATATGATTTCTTTATATATTTTGGATACTAACCCCTTATCAAATACATCACTTACAGATATCTTCTCTCATTCAGCAGGCTGCTTTTTAGTTTTGTTGATCGTTTCCTTTGCTGTGTTTTATTTTGATGTAGTCCCAAAGTTTTATTTTGCTTTCATTTCCCTTGCCTAAGGAGACATATCTAGGAAAATATTACTATGGCTTCTGTCAAGGAGATCACTGCCTGTACCTTGTTCTAGGATGTTTATGGTTTTGGGTCTCACATTTAGGTCTTTAATCCATTTCAAGTTTATTTTTGTATATGGTGTGATAAAGTGGCCCAGATTCATTCTTTTGTGTGTAGCTGTTTGGTTTTCCCAACATCACTTGTTGGAGAGACTGTCTTTTTCCCATTTCATATCCTGGCCTCCTTTGTCAAAGGTTAAATGACCATATAATCATGGGTTTATTTCTCAGCTCTCTATTCTGTTCTACTGGTCTATGTGTCTATGTTTGTGCAATTACCATACTTTTTTGGTTACTACAGCTTTGTCGTATACCTTGAAATCTGGCATTGTGATACTTCCAGTTGTGTTCTTTTTCAAGATTGCTTTGGTTAATCAGGGTCTTTTGTGGTTCCATAAAAATTGTAGGATTGAAAAATGTTGTTGGTAATTTGATGGGGATTGCATTAAATCTGTAGATTACTTTGGGTAGTAAGGACATTTCCATAATAATAGTTTTTCTAATCCATGAGCATGGAATATCTTTTCATTTGTTTTTTGTTTTTTTTTTTAATTTTTTATTTTATTTTATTTATTTCTTTGACAGAGACAGATCACAAGTAGGCAGAGAGGCAGGCAGAGAGAGGAGGAAGCAGGCTCCCTGCCGAGCAGAGAGCCCGATGCGGGACTTGATCCCCGGACCCTGAGATCATGACCTGAGCCGAAGGCAGAGGCTTTAACCCACTGAGCCACCCAGGCTCCCAATATTTTTTCATTTGTTTGTGTCATCTCCAGTTTTTTTCATCAGAGCTTTATAGTTTTCTGAGTACAGGTTGTTATCTCCTTGAATAAGTTTATTTCTAGGTACTTTATTATTTTTGGTGCAACTATAAATGGGATTGAATTCTCAATTTCTCTTTTTGTTACTTCATTATTAGTGTATAGAAATGCAACAGATTTTCATATATTGATATTTTATCTTGCAAGCTTGTTGAATTCATTTATCAGTTCTAATAGTTTTTTTTTCTTTTTGTGAAGTCTTTACAGTTTTCTATGTATATTATCATGTCATCTGCAAATAGTGGAAGTTTTTTTTTTTCCTTACCAATTGAAATACATTTGATTTCCTTTTCTTCTCTGATTGCTATGGTTATGGCTTCTACTACAATGCAGAATAAAAGTGGTGAGAATGGACATCCCTGTCTTATTCCTGGTCTTGGAGTAAAAAACTGTTTTCACCATTTAGTGTGGTATGTGCTGTGACTTTTTCATATGTTTTCATATGTTTCCTCTAAGCCTACTTTGTTGAAAGTTTTTATCATGAATTGATGCTCTACTTTGTCAAATGCTTTTTCTGCATCCATTGAAATTATCATGTTTTTTTGTCCTTTCTCTTGTTGATGTGATGTATCACATTGAATGATAAGTGAATATTGAACCACTCTTGCATCCCAGAAGTAAATCCCTCTCGATCATGGTAAATGATTCTTTAAATGCATTGTTGGATTCATTGGCTAAGATTTTGTTGGGGATTTTTACATCTATGTTCGTCAGAGATATTGGCCTGTAGTTCTCTTTTTTGTAGTGTCTTTCTCTGGTTTTGTTATCAGGTAGAGCTGATCTCATAGAATAAATTTGGAAGTTTTCTTTTTTTTTTTTTTTTTAAAGATTTTATTCATTTCATTTGACAGACAGAGATCACAAGTAAGCAGAGAGGCAGGCAGAGAGAGAGAGGAGGAAGCAGGCTCCCTGCCGAGCAGAGAGCCCAATGTGGGGCTCGATCCCAGGACCCTGGGATCATGACCTGAGCCGAAAGCAGAGGCTTTAACCCACTGAGCCACCCAGGCTCCCCAATTTGGAAGTTTTCTTTACTCTTCTGTTCTTTAGGTTAGTTAGAACTATAGGTTTTATTCTTTAAATGTTTGGTAGAATTCACTTGTGAAGCCATCTGGTCCTGGACTTTTGTTTGTTGGAAGCTTTTTGATTACTGATTCAATTGTTGATTATCAGTCTATTAAAAATTTCTTTCTTTCTGATTTAGTTTTAAGATGATATGTGTTTCTAGGAATTATCTATATCTTCTTAGTTGTCAAACCTGTTGGCATATGATTTTTCATAATATTCTCATAATCCTTTGTATTTCTGTGGTGCTTGATGTTATTTCCCCTCTTTTATTTCTGATTTTATTTGAGTTCTCTCTCTCCCTCTCTTTCTCTCTTTTTAATGAACTGGCTCAAGGTTTATCAATTTTGTTGATCTTTCCAGATAACCAGCTCCTGGCTTCATTGATTTATTCTATCAGTTTTTTTAGTTTTTAATAGCATTCATTTCTGCTCCAATTTTTATTATTTCCTACTTTATGCTGGTTTCATCTGTTCTTTTCTAGCTCTAGGTATAAGATTGGGTTGTTTATTTTAGATTTTTCTTGCTTCTTGATGTGTGTACTACTATAAACTTCTCTCTTAGAGCAGCTTTTGCTGAATCTCAAAGATTTTGGACCATTCTGTTTTCATTTTCTTTCATTTGTCTCCACATATTTTTTAATTTTTTCTTTGATTTATTGATTGATCTATTTATTGCTTAATAGTATCTTTATTAATTTCCATATATTTGTGTTCTTTCCAGATTTTTTTCTTGTGTTAATTTCTAGTTTCACAGCATTGTGGTTGGAAAAGACTCATTGTATAACCTCAAACTTTAGAATTTGTTAAGACCTGAGTTGTGGCCTAATATGTGATTTATTCAAGAGAATGTTCCATATGCGCTTGAAACGAATATATAGTCCACTATTTTAGGATGGAATGTTCTGTGTATATCTGTTAGAATCATCTGGTCCAATGTGTCATTCAAGGGTGCTGTTTCCTTGTTGCTTTCCTGTTTTGTTAATCTATTGTTATAAGTGGGGTGTTAAAGTCTCCTAGTATTATTGTATTATTTGATTACTTCCTGTATTTTGTTAATAACTGCTTCATGTATTTCAGTGCTCCCATTTGGGTACATACATTTTTGCTATTGTTGTATCTTCTTATTGGATTGTTTCCTGTATGATTGTATAGTGTCATTTGTTACAGTCATTATTTTAAAGCCTCTCTAGTTTTATATATGTATTGTTACCCCAAATTCTTTTCACTTCCATTGCTTGATAAATTCTCTTCTATCCTTTCATTTTCAATCTGTATGTGTATTTAGATCTGAAAGAAGTTTCTTGTAAGCAGCATATGAATGTTTTTTTTTTTTTCACCATTCCATCATCATAGGTCTGTTTTTGGAACATTTAATCCATATACATCAAAGTAATTGCTGATAAATATGTACTGATTGACATTTTGTTTTTGTCTTAACATTGTTTTTGTAGTACTTCTCTGTTCTCTCTTCTCTTTTTCTCTTCTCTTGTTGTTTACTGGCTTTCTTTAGTGATATACTTGGATTTCTTTCTCTTTAGTTTTTGGATATCTATTACTGGCTTTTGATTAGTAGTTACCATTAGGTTTATGTATAACATCTTAGGCATGTAACAGTCTATATTAAGTTGATGATTATGGAAGTTTGAGCTTATTCTAAAACCAATAAATTTTTATTCCCCCCCAACACACACACAGCTAAGTTTTAGGTATATGGTGTCATACTTCACATCCTTTATTTTGTGAAGCCCTTGATTGATTTTTATAGATATACTTAATTTTACACTCTTGTGCTTCTTACTTTTCTTACTCTTCCCTATGGTCTTTTCTACTCAAGGAGTCCCCTTTACCATTTCTTATTGGCTGATTTAGTGGTTACTACCTTTATCCTTTTTTTTTTTTTTTTTTTTTTTTTTTGGTCTGGGAAACTATTTCTCCTTCTATTCTGATTGCTGGTCTTGCTGGACAGAATATTCTTGGCTACAAGTTTTTGTTTTGTTTTGTTTTGTTTCAGCATTTTGAATATATCATGCTACTCTCTTCTGGCCTACAAAATTTCTGGTGAAAAATCAGCTGAGAGATTTATAGGATTTCCCTTGGTTGCAACTGTCTTCCTTTCTCTTGCTTCTTTTAAAATTCTTTATCATTACTTTTTGCTGTTTTAATTACTCTGTGTCTTGGTGTGGACCTACTTGGGTTGATTTTGTTGGGACTCTATACTTCCTGGATCTGGATTTATGTTTCTTTTCCAAGATTCAGGAAGTTTTCAGCTATTATTCTTCACAAAATTTTCTGTTGCCTTTTCTCTCTTTTCTTTTAGGATCCTTATAATATGAAGGTTATTGTGCTGTTGGTTTTACTGAGTTCCCTTAATTCAGTCTCATTTTTATTATGCATTTTTCTTTCTCCTGTTTAGCTTGATTGCTTTCCTTTATTCTGTCACTCAAGTCACTGATCTGTCCTACTGTTTTCCTCTAGTCTACTATTTATTACTCTAGCATATTTTTAATTTCAGTTATTGTGTTCCTCATCTCTGATGGGACCTTTTTTATGTTTTCTATCTCTTTGCTGAGGGTCTCACTGAGATCTTTTACTCTTGTCTCACGTTCATTGAGTCTCTTTATTACCATAACTTTAAATGCTCTATCAGGCATATTACTTCTCTTCATTTATATGTGATTTTGTCCTATTCTTTTATTTGGGACATATTCTTCTGTTTTCTCATTTTGTCTAAGTTTGTCCATTTCTCTGGGTTAGATTAGAAGTATCTTCTTCCTTCAAAAGTGGTGGCCTTATGAAGAAGACATCCTGAAGTTCCCTGCAGTGTAGTGTCCCCTGTTCATCAGAACCTGGCACTTTAGGGGTGTCTCCTATATGTGTTGCATTGCCATACTGCTGTGGGTGAGCCACATTTGCTTTCAGTCCATTCATCTGCAATGTCTCTCTTTGCCTGTTGTGGTCAGTGTTTGGTCCCTGTATTGTAATGGGCCAGTCTGGGGCTGCCCTGGTCTTGAGTTGGGGCAGACTGGGTATTTGTTAGAGCTCAGGTTGCATCAAACTGTGGAACATTCTGTGTTGTCTCTTCAGAAGCTTTAATTGGTGGGCACAGTCTGCCTCCAGCCTACTCTTGGGACTGCAATTAAACTGGTGTATGTGTGGTTATCTTCCCCTCTCCCTGAGGGGAAAAAAAATCACTTTGGAGTGTTACTAGCTACTATCATGACTGCACTCTGCCATACTGTGACACCAGTTTGGATTGATTCCTACTGAGAATGGATGGGTCTTATCCATAGGAGAATGTGGGGGGTGGGGCATGCTGTTAGCAAGCTAGAAAGTGTTAGTACTGCACTGCTTCCTGCAGATGTCTGTGTATGCAAGCTGGGGGCAGGAAAGGGAAATGGTGTCCACCAACTCTTTTTTTTCTTAGAGAACTTTTCCTTTCTTGCATCTCCAGCACATACTCAGATTAGTAAATAAATCTTCCCATATACCCCTGATTTCTATGCTGTATCTCATTGGGGCTGTTTGTTATGTTGTGTCTTTAAGGGCAGAGACTCAGTTTCCTATTGTCCGCCTCTTCTTAAAGAGCCAAGTCTGCTAATTTTTAAAGTTCCAGGTGTTAAGCCCCATGTTTTTAAAAGCCAAATATTATGGGAGTTTCTCTTCCCGGTGTGAGTCCCCCATGCCTGGGGTGTCCAACACGGAGTTTGCACCTTTCCTCTCTCCATGCCCATAGCATCCTTCCCACAGATAGGCTCATGGGTCAAGTTGATTCCTGACTGTGTCTCTGCCCTTCCTACCCTATACAATATGGCTTCTTTTGTACATTTAGCCATGGAAAGTCTGTTCTGCCCCGATTCAGGTCATTTCTAAGTTATTTACACTGATATGGGTGTTATTTAAGTGTTCTATATAATGAGGTGAGTTTAGGATCTTCCCATTCTGCCATCTTCCCAGGAAGTTCTCTAAATCTTTAAAATGCAACAGCTTTTCCATAACCTTGAAGTTATTTATTTGTTCCAGTGATATTTATCAAATAGCTACTACATGTCCAACATGGTTTAGATGCTAGGGGAAAATAAAAAAAAGTGAACCCAACCAAGTTCCTGCCCTCATGCAGCTTATATTATACTGGAAAATCCAAACAAGAAACAAATATATAATATGATATCACATGCTCTGCAGATGTATAAACAAGTGAAGTGATAAAGTGATGCACTCAGGAAGTTATCAAAAACCGAGCAGCTAGATAAGCCTTTTAGAAGGTGTTATTGATCAAACCTCAAACAAGTTAGGGAGCGTACCATATAAAGGTTTTGGAGACTAGAATTTCCAGTAAAGGAAATAATCAAGTATGGGAAACCTGAATCAGGAAAGAGTCTGGCTAATTAGAGGAACAATAAGAAGATCAAGATAGCCAGATTACAATGAATGAGGGGGGAAACGAAAGAGGGTAAGGCCATATTATATAGTAGTTGGTAAGGCAGAATAAAGTTTGGATTTTATTTTGAGTGTCATGGGAATCTACTGCAGAGTATTGAAGAGGATAATGATATGATTTATATGTTCAAAAGATCTCTCTGTCTATATGCTTGATAATTTTCTTTGGGATAGGAGAATAACTCAAGGACAAATAAATTCCTAATTAAAACATGGGCAAAGTATTTGAATAGACATTTACCAAAACATGGCATAAAAATGGCTAATAAGTACTTGAAAATGTGCTCAAAACCACAAACAAAATCACAAAGTGATATCACTTTATATCTGTCAGAATAGCTATTATCAAAAAGAAGACAAAGGATAGCAAATGCTGGCAAGCCTGTGTAGAGAAGGAAACCTTTGCAGACTCTGGTAAGAATATAAACTGATACCATGGAAAACACTATAGAGTTTCCTCAAAAAATTAAAAATAGGACTACCTGTTCCAAAAATCCTACTTCTGTGTGTATATCCAAAGAAATAAAATCTTGATCTCACAGAAAGAGCTGCACATGCATGCTCATTGCAGCATTATTCACAATAGCCAGTGTATGGAAACAATGTAGATATCTAGAAATGGTTGAAAATATGTGATGCACAAACACACACACATATGTACACAATATGTATACTATACATATATTTCACTAATTAGCGTAAGTGGCTTTCTGCATAATTCCTTTAGAAGACCAATTTGTATCTTTTTCATATATTTTTTTATTTCAACATCTCCTTTATATCTGCATAATTGTAGGATCAGATAAAATCTCTTCTTTTTACCAATACAAATCCTGCATACCTCCCAATGATTAAAAAATTCTAAGCGTTCTGCCTCATAGATCTTCTTTCCTATCCTTTCCTTCAGAGAACAGGATTTGAATACATCTGAAATTAAAAAAAAAAACATAATAACTTAAGAAATAGTTGAGAAATGACTGAATAGTCCATTATTTAATTAAAAAAATATTCCAAACCATAAAATATTTTTTTTCTTTTTAAATACATCACTTTAAAAATATAGTCAATTTGGGGGGAGGAGTCAAGATGGCGGAGAAGTAGCAGGCTGAGACTACTTCGGGTAGCGGGAGATCAGCTAAATAGCTTATCTAAAGATTGCAAACACCTACAAATCCAACGGGAGATTGAAGAGAAGAAGAACAGCAATTCCAGAAACAGAAAATCAACCACTTTCTGCAAGGTAAGACTGGCGGAGAAGTGAATCCAAAGCGACAGGAAGATAGACCGCGGGGGAAGGGGCCGGCTCCCGGCGAGCGGCAGAGCAACGGAGCAAAATCAGGACTTTTAAAAGTCTGTTCTGCTGAGGGACATCGCTCCAGAGGCTTAACTGGGGTGAAGCCCAGGCGGGGTAAGCGCGGCCTCAGGTCCCGCAGGGTCGCAGAAGGATCGGGGGTGTCTCAGTGTCGCAGAGCTTACCGGTATTAGAACAGGGAAGCCGGCTGCAGAGACAGAGCCGAGGAGTGACTCTCAGCTCGGGGTTGCCTTGAACCGGTCGCAGGCTCGGTCAGCTCGGAGCGCGGCCGGAGGCCAGGGTGACGGGGGTCATTTGGCGCTGTTCTCTGAGGGCGCACTGAGGAGTGGGGCCCCGGGCTCTCGGCTCCTCCGGGCCGGAGACCGGGAGGCCGCCATCTTCATTCCCATCCTCCGGACTCTATGGAAAGCGCTCAGGGAACAAAAGCTCCCGAAAGCGAACCCGAGCAGATGACTCAGCGCGGCCCCGGGTAAGGGCGGTGCAACTCCGCCTGGGGCAAAGACGCTTGAGAATCACTACAACGGGCCCCTCCCCCAGAAGATCTACGGGAAACCCAGCCAGGACCAAGTTCACCTACCAAGGAGAACGGCGTAATTCCAGAGGAGAAGAAAGCAAAGCACGGAACTCAAGGCTTTCTCCCCATGATTTTTTAGCCTTGCAGTTAATTTAATTTTTTTTTCTTTTTCAAATATTTTTTCTTTTTCTCTTCTTCTGCTAAATTTTTTTAACTTTTACCGTTTTCTTTTTTTAACGTTTTTTAAATAGTTTATCTAATATATATATATATATTTTTTTTCCTCTTTTTATATTTTTTCTTTATCGGCTTTCTTTTTTTTAATAGTTTTTTTTTTCTTTCTTTCTGAACCCCTTTTTATCCCCTTTCTCCCCCCTCACAATTCAGGATCTCTTCTGATTTGGCTAAAGCATATTTTCCTGGGGTTGTTGCCACCCTTTTAGTATTTTACTTGCTCCTTCATAAACTCTTATCTGGACAAAATGACAAGGCGGAAAAATTCACAACAAAAAAAAGAACAAGAAGCAGTACCAAAGGCTAGGGACCTAATCAATACAGACATTGGTAATATGTCAGATATAGAGTTCAGAATGACGATTCTCAAGGTTCTAGCCGGGCTTGAAAAAGGCATGGAAGATATTAAAGCAACCCTCTCGGGAGATATAAAAGCCCTTTCTGGAGAAATAAGAGAACTAAAATCTAACCAAGTTGAAATCAAAAAAGCTATTAATGAGGTGCAATCAAAAATGGAGGCTCTCACTGCTAGGATAAATGAGGCAGAAGAAAGAATTAGCGATATAGAAGACCAAATGACAGAGAATAAAGAAGCTGAGCAAAAGAGGGACAAACAGCTACTGGACCACAAGGGGAGAATTCGAGAGATAAGTGACACCATAAGACGAAACAACATTAGAATAATTGGGATTCCAGAAGAAGAGGAAACAGAGAGGGGAGCAGAAGGTATGTTGGAGAGAATTCTTGGAGAGAATTTCCCCAATATGGCAAAGGGAACAAGCATCAAAATCCAGGAGGTTCAGAGAACCCCCCTCAAAATCAATAAGAATAGGTCCACACCCCGTCACCTAATAGTAAAATTTACAAGTCTTAGTGACAAAGAAAAGATCCTGAAAGCAGCCCGGGAAAAGAAGTCTGTAACGTACAATGGTAAAAATATTAGATTGGCAGCAGACTTATCCACAGAGACCTGGCAGGCCAGAAAGAGCTGGCATGATATATTCAGAGTACTAAATGAGAAAAACATGCAGCCAAGAATACTATATCCAGCTAGGCTATCATTGAAAATAGAAGGAGAGATTAAAAGCTTCCAGGACAAACAAAAACTGAAAGAATTTGCAAATACCAAACCAGCTCTACAGGAAATATTGAAAGGGGTCCTCTAAGCAAAGAGAGACCCTAAAAGTAGTAGATCAGAAAGAAACAGAGACAATATACAATAACAGTCAACTTACAGGCAATAAAATGGCACTAAATTCATATCTCTCAATACTTACCCTGAATGTTAATGGGCTAAATGCCCCAATCAAAAGACACAGGGTATCAGAATGGATAAAAAAACAAAACCCATCTATATGTTGCCTACAAGAAACTCATCTTAAACCCGAAGACACCTCCAGGTTTAAAGTGAGGGGGTGGAAAAGAATTTACCATGCTAATGGACATCAGAAGAAAGCAGGAGTGGCAATCCTTATAGCAGATCAATTAGATTTTAAGCCAAAGACTATAATAAGAGATGAGGAAGGACACTATATCATACTCAAAGGAACTGTCCAACAAGAAGATCTAACAATTTTAAATATCTATGCCCCTAACATGGGAGCAGGAAACTATATAACCCAATTAATAACAAAATCAAAGAAACACATCAACAAGAATACAATAATAGTAGGGGATTTTAACACTCCCCTCACTGAAATGGACAGATCATCCAAGCAAAAGATCAACAAGGAAATCAAGGCCTTAAATGACACACTGGACCAGATGGACATCACAGATATATTCAGAACATTTCATCCCAAAGCAACAGAATACACATTCTTCTCTAGTGCACATGGAACATTCTCCAGAATAGATCACATTCTTGGTCCTAAATCAAGTCTCAACCGGTATCAAAAGATTGGGATCATGCCCTGCATATTCTCAGACCACAATGCTCTAAAGCTAGAACTCAATAACAAGAGGAAATTTGGAAAGAACCCAAATACATGGAGACTAAAGAGCATCCTTCTAAAGAATGAATGGGTCAACCAGGAAATTAAAGAAGAATTGAAAAAATTTATGGAAACAAATGATAATGAAAACACAACGGTTCAGAATCTGTGGGACACAACAAAGGCAGTCCTGAGAGGAAAATATATAGCGGTACAAGCCTTTCTCAAGAAACAAGAAAGGTCTCAGGTTCACGACCTAACCCTACACCTAAAGGAGCTGGAGAAAGAACAAGAAAGAAACCCTAAACACAGAAGGAGAAGACAAATCAGAAAGATCAGAGCAGAAATCAATGAAATAGAAACCAAAAAACAATAGAACAAATCAACGAAACTAGGAGCTGGTTCTTTGAAAGAATTAATAAGATTGATAAACCCCTGGCCAGACTTATCAAAAAGAAAAGAGAAAGGACCCAAATAAATAAAATCATGAATGAAAGAGGAGAGATCACAACGAACACCAAAGAAATACAGACAATTATAAGAACATACTATGAGCAACTCTACGCCAACAAATTTGACAATCTGGAAGAAATGGATGCATTCCTAGAGACATATAAACTACCACAACTGAACCAGGAAGAAATAGAAAGCCTGAACAGACCCATAAGCAGTAAGGAGATTGAAACAGTCATCAAAAATCTCCAAACAAACAAAAGCCCAGGGCCAGATGGCTTCCCGGGGGAATTCTACCAAACATTTAAAGAAGAACTAATTCCTTTTCTCCTGAAACTGTTCCAAAAAATAGAAATAGAAGGAAAACTTCCAAACTCATTTTATGAGGCCAGCATCACCTTGATCCCAAAACCAGACAAGGATCCCAACAAAAAAGAGAACTACAGACCAATATCCTTGATGAACACAGATGCAAAAATTCTCGCCAAAATACTAGCCAATAGGATTCAACAGTACATTAAAAGGATTATTCACCACGACCAAGTGGGATTTATTCCAGGGCTTCAAGGTTGGTTCAACATCCGCAAATCAATCAATGTGATACAACACATTAATAAAAGAAAGAACAAGAACCATATGATACTCTCCATAGATGCTGAAAAAGCATTTGACAAAGTACAGCATCCCTTCCTGATCAAAACTCTTCAAAGTGTAGGGATAGACGGCAATACCTCAATATTATCAAAGCCATCTATAAAAAACCCACCGCAAATATCATTCTCAATGGAGAAAAACTGAAAGCTTTTCCGCTAAGGTCAGGAACACGGCAGGGATGTCCGTTATCGCCACTGCTATTCAACATAGTACTAGAAGTCCTAGCCTCAGCCATCAGACAACAAAAGGAAATTAAAGGCATCCAAATCGGCAAAGAAGAAGTCAAACTATCACTCTTTGCAGATGATATGATACTATATGTGGAAAACCCAAAAGACTCCACTCCAAAACTGCTAGAACTTGTACAGGAATTCAGTCAAGTGTCAGGATATAAATTCCATGCACAGAAATCAGTTGCATTTCTCTACACCAACAACAAGACAGAGGAAAGAGAAATTAAGGAGTCCATCCCAATTACAATTGCACCCAAAACTATAAGATACCTAGGAATAAACCTAACCAAAGAGACTAAGAATCTATACACAGAAAACTATAAAGTACTCATGAACGAAATTGAGGAAGACACAAAGAAATGGAAAAATGTTCCATGCTCCTGGATTGGAAGAATAAATATTGTGAAAATGTCTATGCTACCTAAAGCAATCTACACATTTAATGCAATTCCTATCAAAGTACCATCCATTGTTTTCAAAGAAATGGAACAAATAATCCTAAAATTTATATGGAACCAGAAAAGACCTCGAATAGCCAAAGGAATATTGAAAAAGAAAGCCAAAGTTGGTGGCATCACAATTCCGGACTTCAAGCTCTATTACAAAGCTGTCATCATCAAGACAGCATGGTACTGGCACAAAAACAGACACATAGATCAATGGAACAGAATAGAGAGCCCAGAAATGGACCCTCAACTCTATGGTCAACTCATCTTCGACAAAGCAGGAAAGAATGTCCAATGGAAAAAAGACAGCCTCTTCAATAAATGGTGTTGGGAAAATTGGACAGCCACATGCAGAAAAATGAAATTGGATCATTTCCTTACACCACACACGAAAATAGACTCAAAATGGATGAAGGATCTCAATGTGAGAAAGGAATCCATCAAAATCCTCAAGGAGAACACAGGCAGCAACCTCTTCGACCTCAGCCACAGCAACATCTTCCTAGGAACATTGCCAAAGGCAAGGGAAGCAAGGGCAGAAATGAACTTTTGGGATTTTATCAATATCAAAAGCTTTTGCACAGCAAAGGAAACAGTGAACAAAACCAAAAGACAACTGACAGAATGGGAGAAGATATTTGCAAATGACATATCAGATAAAGGGCTAGTGTCCAAAATCTATAAAGAACTTAGCAAACTCAACACCCAAAGAACAAATAATCCAATCAAGAAATGGGCAGAGGACATGAACAGACATTTCTGCAAAGAAGACATCCAGATGGCCAACAGACATATGAAAAAGTGCTCCATATCACTCGGAATCAGGGAAATACAAATCAAAACCACCATGAGATATCACCTCACACCAGTCAGAATGGCTAAAATTAACAAGTCAGGAAATGACAGATGCTGGCGAGGATGCGGAGAAAGGGGAACCCTCCTACACTGTTGGTGGGAATGCAAGCTGGTGCAACCACTCTGGAAAACAGCATGGAGGTTCCTCAAAATGTTGAAAATAGAACTACCCTATGACCCTGCAATTGCACTGCTGGTATTTACCCTAAAGATACAAACGTAGTGATCCGAAGGGGCACGTGCACCTGAATGTTTATAGCGGCAATGTCTACAATAGCCAAACTATGGAAAGAACCCAGATGTCCATCTACAGACGAATGGATAAAGAAGATGTGGTATATATACACAATGGAATACTATGCAGCCATCAAAAGAAATGAAATCTTGCCATTTGCGACGAAGTGGATGGAACTAGAGGGTATCATGCTTAGCGAAATAAGTCAATCGGAGAAAGACAACTATCATATGATCTCCCTGATATGAGAGAGAGGAGATGCAACATGGGGGGTTGAGGGGGTCGTAGAAGAGTAAATGAAACAAGATGGGATTGGGAGGGAGACAAACCATAAGTGACTCTTAATCTCACAAAACAAACTGAGGGTTGATGGGTGGAGGGGGTTGGGAGAGCGGGGTGGTGTTTTGGATATTGGGGAGGGTATGTGCTATGGTGAGTGCTGTGAAGTGTGTAAACCTGGCGATTTGCAGACCTGTACCCCTGGGGATAAAAATATATGTTTATAAAGCTGTAAAAAAAAAAAGAAAGAAAGAAAGAAAGAAAGGATGAATCCCCAAGTTTTGTAGCAACATGGACGGGACTGGAAGAGATTATGCTGAGTGAAATAAGTCAAGCAGAGAGAGTCAATTATCATATGGTCACTTATTTGTGGAGCATAACAAATAGCATGGAGGACAAGGGGAGATGGAGAGGAGAAGGGAGTTGAGGGAAATTGGAAGGGGAGGTGAACCATGAGAGACTATGGACTCTGAAAAACGATCTGAGAATTTTGAAGGGGTGGGGGGTGGGAGGTTGGGGGCACCAGGTGGTGGGTATTGTAGAGGGCACGGATTGCATGGAGCACTGGGTGTGGTGCAAAAATAATGAATACTGTTATGCTGAAAAAATAAAAAAATAAAAAATAATAAAAAATAATAAAAATATAGTCAATTTTGTTTTTTAAGCTATTCTCAACTGGTAAATTCACAACACTTGGAAGCTATGTTAAGTCATTTATATTTAAGAATGTTCTTTGTCAGATTAATGAGAACTAATTATTGTTAATTATCCAAATTCTTTCCCAAAACTCCTTTTATGACTGTTGGCACATATTGATAAATTGATGCTTATCACTAGGATCAAACTTTAGTTACAAACACAATAAAGTGTTTGTTTATTAAAGATTTAGTTTTGAACTGCTTAGTTTGATTATACCTGTTATAAATAAATGTGGCAGAAAACTCAATAGATATTGTATAAACTGTTATCCATACATTGTTATTTCTAGGAATGGACAAGAAGCTATATTCTTTTTAGCACTGGTTATACGAAAGTCAATGTTTATTCACTTAATGGTCAAAAATGTTTCTTGAACACCTATTGTGGGTTGAACACTGTTGTTGTCTTTTGAAATACATCATGAAGAAATCAGATTCAACTATTTTCCATGTTACAAACACACTTAATCTTCTAGCAATCCCATATGATATGTAATGTTGTAGTTTTTACAAACATATTAAGTAACCAAACTAAATCCTCATGGCTTAAGCCAAATAAACACTATTTAATTTCACAGGTTTCCAAATCAACTGTGGATATGATGATGTGTATTGGTCTCAGCTGGGTGGCTGTTTCAGGTTACAGGTTGATTGGCCATGGCTCTAGGCCATGGTTTAAATTCAGGTCTAAGTTTTTGTTCTTGAGCTCAAGCTGAAAGAATATCAGTAGACCAATGTCCTGCTCTTTTCACAGTAGATTACAAGTGTGCAGAACACATTTTATGATCCTTCTGCATCACATCTACAACATACTGTTGGCCAAAGCAAACCATGAAGACAAGTCCAAAGGCAATAAACACTAATCCAGACAAGAACCTGAATGTATTACAGGCTTGAGAAGATTTTGGAAAGAGAATTCAATCTACCAGAATGGGAGGTACAAATTTATTATCATTTTAAGATGAGATATAGAGATACTATTGATTGTTCCAAAGTCACACTGCTAAAAAGTTGCATAGAAGAAACCCAGCATTGTCTCATTCCAGAGATTGATCTTAACCAAGAATTTGCTGTTTTTGGTTGCTTCTCTATAGGATGACATTTATTATAAATTAATCATTAAATTAATTGCTAGGCTATTTGTTTTCTTGTACTCACAAGTTTAGTCCAGGAGACTGGCTCCGTTTCTCTCTGTACTCCCTCTCTTTGTCTTTGTTTGTCTCGATGCTTCTCACTGTCTCCCCCCATTTGTGTGTGTGTGTGTGTGTGTGTGTGTGTGTGTGTGTGTGTGTGTGTATGAAATGTTTTGAAATAACTTATAGAATCTAACTGTTATTTATTAACAATGAGCAAGTAAACTTGCTATAATAGAAAAGCTGGAAATTTGAAATCAAAATCAAAGATGGGTTTGAATCCTGGCTTGGCTGCTCCACAGGCATATGATCTTCAGCCATTTGTCCCTCTGATGGTTGGGTTTATTTATTATTAACTAAGATAGTTATCTGAAATGTATAAGATTAAACAATAATATTATTTGATGTCCCAGGTTTACAGTTAAGAGTTTATACTTTCTGATCCAGTTTCCACCCCCTTCCCACTTCCAAGTAATAAATTAAGTTGGTCTTAGGCACATATCATCTGAGGGAGAAACATTATAATTTAGAGGAATTATGTAATAGATATATAGAGAATATTTACATATAAGATCTGTGATATCAACAAGTAGTTCCTGTATATCAAACATAATTTTATGTGTCTTAGACATTAAGTTACCATTTTTCATTTTGTGAAACTATTCAAATTACAAAAATGTTTTGTTTATATTTTCCCCACAAATGCATCTGCAAATGTAATGAAATATCACTTAATTTTTGAATTTAGCAAATAAGCTCTCTGTGCTAATGATCAGCAAATTTGAAATTCATGTTTAGTGGATATAAGAAAATTTGTCTTCCCTACAAATTTCACTGATTTCACTTATCTTTTAAATTCCTTAAACCTAAATTATCAGAGTTTAAAAGAACTATAAAAAATTAAATGCACACAAACCTATAGACAATCATAAATCTTAACATCTATATTACCATGATAATAGCCTACTATTTACTTTTCCAATTCATGTAAAAAGTAACTTAAAAGATTCATAATTTAAAAAGAAAAGATAAAAATGTAGAATTTTCAGAAGGACAAAGGCTACTGGTCAATTAGTATTTTGCTTTATTTATTAATTTAAGTAAATATTGGTAAGTGTTTCTGTATCAGGAAGCCCCCTTGCATATTTAGATGATGTCTACAGAGTATGGAAATTTGGGGGGAGTGTATCATTTAATATTCTTCATGCATTTTCAGATAGTACTATATGTTAAATATTTCTATGATGTTAAATATTTCCTGTCAGTTAAAGTGGCAAAAAAAAAAAAAGTCTAATTCTGATTAACCTTGTTGTATATCTTATATTCAATGGTACTTTAAGGAGAATTAAATTTTCCTTCTATGTATATTGAAGTTTAAGGCAAAAAAGAAAAAAAGATTAATTGTGGATATTAATAAGAACCATTTTAAAGAGTTAAAAAAAAAAATCTTCCGGGGACGCCTGGGTGGCTCAGTTGGTTAAGCAGCTGCCTTCGGCTCAGGTCATGATCCCAGCGTCCTGGGATCGAGTCCCACATCGGGCTCCTTGCTTGGCAGGGAGCCTGCTTCTCCCTCTGCCTCTGCCTGCCACTCTGTCTGCTTGTGCTCACTCTCGCTTCTCTCTCTATGACAAATAAATAAATAAAATCTTAAAAAAATATAAACAAATAAAAAATAAAAAAAATAAAAAAAATCTTCCGGAGAAAACCCAGAATTATAAATAAACAATCTCTTAATATCAATGTCAAGCAGAAAGCACAGTGTTCTCTCCCCATTTGGGAATTTTTAGGATGTGAATAACTTGGGTGGATACTGAACCTTTGATTTAAAATAAATGAAATAACTTCATGAATAGCATGAAAAATATTGTGCTGATCAATTTTAAATCTTAGATGAAATTAATCATTCTCTATAAAAGTAAATTTTTCACCTTCACTTAAGTAGAGATAACTGAATAGATAATAAATGTTAAAGATATTTAATATCATCCAAAACCTTCTCACACACAAAAAAGCAGCAGCTCCACATGGTCTTATAGATATATATTACTAAACTACAAAGGAATAAATAATACCCCTTTTACACACTTTTTTTAAAGAAAATATAAAATGAAAGAACAGTTAACTCAATGTTGAGGCTTGGGTAACAGATTAAAACCACACACAGTCTTTATGAGGAAGAAAAATTGAGTGATCTCAGTTTTAAACATAAGTATTATATGAACAAATGTTGCCAGGAAATAAATAGGAAATAAAATCCAGTAGTTTGTGTGTGTGTGTGCATGTGTGTGTATGTAAATATGTTATGTCTAAAGGGTTTATTCTTGGGGCGCCTGGGTGGCTCAGTGGGTTAAAGCCTCTGCCTTCTGCTCAGGTCATGATCCCAGGGTCCTGGGATTAAGCCCCACATCGGGCTCTCTGCTCAGCAGGGAGCCTGCTTCTCCCTCTCTCTCTCTGCCTGCCTCTCTGCCTACTTGTGATCTCTCTCTGTCAAATAAATAAATAAAATCTTTAAAAAAAAAGCATGTAATCATTTAAAAAAAATAAAGGTTTATTCTTGAAATAGAAATATGACTTAACATTAGAAAATCTATTGATAGAATTTATTATGTAATTGAATTATATATAAATTATTAATTAATTATAAGGAAAAATCATATAGCCTTTCAAATAGATACAGAAAGAGTACTTTGACAGAGTAAAAAGGATGCCTTTAACCTAATGGAGTACTACAAAATCCATGCACATAGGATGTCTTTCAATTTATTTGCATCTTTAATTTCTTTCATCAGTGTTTTGCAGTTTTCAACATACTGGTCTTTTACCTCTTTGGCTAACTTTCTTAAATATTTTATTATTTTTGACATCTTTGTAAGTGGAATTGTTTTCTTAATTTCTTTTTCAGATAGTTTGGTGTTAGTATATAGAAATAACTGATTTTTATGTGTTGATTTTTGTATACTAAAACTACTGAATTTATTTATTTTAACAGTTTGTGTGTATATATGTGTGTGTGTGTGTGTGTGTTTTAAGGGGGTTAGTCATTAGAATTATCTATATATAAGACCATGTCATCGGCAAACAGTTAATTTTACTCCTTCCTTTCCAATTTAGGTAGATTTTCTTCTTGCTTGATTTTTCTGGCTACAACTGGTAATATGTTGAAGAGGAGTGGTGAGAGTGGAAATTTTTGTCTTGTTTCTGATACAAGGGCAAAAATTCCTAGTTTTTTACCATTGAGTTTGATGTCAATGGTGGGCTTCTCATTTGTGGCCTGTAATATGTCAGTAAAATATTTGTATAATTTGTTGACAGCTGTCATGAAAAAGTGCTGAATTTTCTCAATTTCTTTACATCTATTAAGATGATCATGGTTGGGGGGTCACCTGGGTGGTTCAGTGAGTTGGGTGTTTGGCTCTTGGTTTAGGCTGAGGTCATGATCTCATGCTTCATGGAATTGAGCCTCACATTGGGCTCTGTGCTCAGCAGGAGTCTGCTTGAACATTCTCTCCTCTTGCCCTCTCCCCATTGCTCGCTTTCTGTCTCTCAAAATAAATAAGCCTTTTAAAATAAAGATGGTCATGAGATTTTTATCTTTCAGTCTCTTAATAAAGTGTATCATTTTAATTGATTTTCCTATGTTGAACCATCTCTTCATCCCAGGATATTCTACTTAATCATGGTGTATGATCTTTTTAATGTGCTGGAGAATTCAGCTTGCTAGTATTTTGTTGAATTTTTGCATCTATATTCATCAGAATTTTTTTTTTTTTTTTATTTTTCTTGTGATACTTCTGTCTGGCTTTGGTATCAGAATAATGCTGGCCTCATGAATGATGTTTGAAGTATTTATTCTTCAATATTTTGGAAGAATTTAAGAAGGATTGTTTTTATCTCTTCTTTGAATGTTGGGCAGAATTCACTAATAAGGCCATCTGGTCTTGGGTTTTTCTTTTTTGGGAGGTTTTTTGTTTGTTTTGGTTTTGGTTTATTTTTTTGTTTGTTTGTTTGTTTGGGGTTTTTTTGTATGTTTTTGATTACTGATGGAATCTCATTACTAATGATTGGTCTGTTCAAATTTTCTATTTTTTTCATGATTTAGTCTTGGTACATTGTTTTTCTAGAAAGACTCAATGTTATTAAAATGTCCATATTATCCAAAGTGATTTATGAATTGTTATCTCCATCAAAATCTCACTAGCACTTTTTTTTTTTTTAGAGAAATAGAAAAGAAAAAAAATTCTAAATCAAAACCTGGTATCTAAAAAAGGTAAACCCATAGAATAAAAAAATAGAATGGTGTTTGCCAGGGACTTGGAGAAGGGGGAATAGGGAGCTATTGTTCAATGGTATACAGTATTGGCCATGCAAGATGAGTTCATTCTCAAGATGTGCTGTATAATATACTGCCTTTAGTAAACAAGATATATTGTGCACTTAAAAATTTAAGAGGGTAGTTGAGTGTTCTTATGTTGAGTGTTGAATGTTCTTATTTGTCGTGGCTGGCGTGACAAATCGACCAGGAACATGAGGGTAAGAGGATGCTGAAAAGAAATTAAGAGACAAAGAGATGGGGACAGGAGGAGCACCAAGGAGGATGTCCAATAGTGCCAATTTTATTCAAGGCTGTGAGGCATTTTATAGCTAACAGAAACAATCATAAGAAAAGTGTCTATTTTTAGTTGATTACTAAAGAGTTTGCAACAAGCACAGAAAATCCTTCAAGCTTTCCCATTATCTATTTCCTAGGCATCAATAACAGACCTTCTAGTGCCAGATGTACTGACTTCAAAGCCACTCAAGACATAGTTTATGTGAGCACAGCTCAGTCTTACAGTGGTGTAGTCTATAGCCCATGCAAGGACAGCAAGGACCAGCCAAGAATTTCTGACCCCGGCCAAATCATCTCTGTCTGACTAGCGAACGTGTGGGATGTCACGTAGGTGAGCGCACAACACATAGCACAGACCCTTTCGCAGTGCTACTCGACTTTATGGACCTAAGCCTTTTGTTTGGCTATTCAGCCTTTAAAGGAGGCACAAGTCAGGGCCTGGTTTGGTTCTCATCTCAAGCCTTAACCGTGGCCTCCCACACTTATTACCCTACCAAAGGGAAAAAGGAAAGGAGGAAACTTGTCAAGGTGAAGAATTTATCTGTTACCTTGTTTGTCATGATAGTTCACAGGTGCATGCATCTATTCAGACTCATCAAGTTGTATACATTAAATATGTGCAGTTTTGTGTATGTCAGTTTTACCACAATAAAGGTATTTTTAAAAAGTGTACTATTGAAAACAATAGCAAATATTAGTGGCAAATAATTAGATGCAATCTCTTTAAAATCAGATCTATACAAGCCAGACTAAGATGCCAATGTATGAAATGGCTAAGGGTATGAGCTATAGAGCCCTATTTTAGGTGGAATTCTCAGCACTTATCATCTGTAAAGCCTTAAATAGATACTTACCTTTTTTTTTTTACCTCCTTTTATTCATTTATAAAATTTAAATATATTGTCTGGTTCATCTAGAGGCTTGTGAGTTTTAATAACTTTAGATGAAACCTAGGACATGATAAGCTGTTAACAAAAGGTTACCCATTATCATTATCTATCCTTTTATTCAGCACTGTAGTAGAGGTCCAACTTAGTGCAATAAGAAAAAAAATTACAGAAATAGGATTCAGAAAAATAAATTATGATGAAAAACTTGAGAAAATCTACAGAAAATTTTAATTTATAAGAAAAGCTTACATTTACTATGGCAGCATATACAGTATCTAGGAATATATATAACAAGTTATGTGCAAGACATTTATGAATATTATAAAGATTTTATTTATTTGACAGAGAGCACAAGTAAGCAGAGAGGCAGGCAGAGGCAGAGGGAGAAGCAGACTCCCTGCTAAGCAGGGAGTCTGACATGGGGCTTGATCCCAGCACCCTGGGATCATGATCTGAGCGGAAGACAGCTGCTTAACTGACTGAGTCACCCAGATGCCCCATTTATGAATATTGTAAAAATAGAAGAAGACCAAAAGAAAGACTAAATACATAGTAGAGATACAACATGTTTAAAGGATGTGATGACTTAATTTGTTAAAAAAAGGTAATAATCCTATTTTAAAAATAGTTATAATTGAAATAGAAATAGAGAACATGTGTGTTTATACATATGTAACTTGAAAAGCTTATTTTGACAATTATATAGAAAATAGAAAAAAAGAATTCAGGCAATTTTTAATATTATATATCTTGATATACAATTTACTGTTCCAGATAACAAAAATAAAAGAATTCCATAGGTTTAAAATAGCATGGTCTTTATGCGAGATTAAAAAAGTAGACCAATGGGAAAGAACATAGGACAGAAGCAGTCACCATACATATAGGTTATTATAGACACAAACAACTCAGGAAGAGGGAAAAATGAACTATTTAATCAATCATGTTGAAATAATTAGCTTTCTTTCTGAAAGCACAATAAATTAGGCACTCTATTTCATACTCTAAGCAAAGATAAATTTCATATTGATTAATGACCTACATGTAAAAAACACTTATTTGAAACATTTCTTCTCAAAACATAAAATGCAATATTCAGGAAGAAATTTACAGTCTTATTTAAAATTAAAACTTCTGTATCACAGAAACATCAGTAATAATGTTTTTAAAAGCCACAGAAACAAAGCAACAACAAAGACAAAAACAAATGGACAGAAGATATTTGAATGCATTTATGAAGGACAATGGACTCAGTATTCTACAAATTAATAAGAAAAAGAGCCACATGACCACTACAAAAATTGCAAATATATAAAAGGGCAATTCACAGAAGAGGAAATGGAATGGCCAAAAACAAAAATGACAAACATGATAATACTCATGAAAGATTAATTTAAATAATTATACAGCACTTTACAGTTAACAGATTAACATAATTTGACATTGTTAATATAAAATACTAGTGAGGATGAAGGGAAACAGGAATGCAAATTTAGTACAGGGTCATTACTGGTTCATGGAGTGCTTCCTGCATGGGGGAAACTATTTTAGGCATTCCTCAGAATATATAGAACTCCTTATCTGAATGACATTGTAACTTTTTTATTACTTATTTATTATCTTCTAAAAAAATTTCAAAGCCAAAGCTGTAATTAGTTTATTGAAAGTATTTCCTGGTGGATGCCAGGGTAGTTCAGTTGGTTAAGCATCTGCCTTTAGCTCAGGTCATGATTTCAGCGTTCTGGGATTGAGTCCCACATTGAGCTCTCTGCTCAGTGGGGAGTCAGCTTTACTCTCTCCCTCTCTTCTCTTCTCTCAAATAAATAAATACACGAATAAAATATTTTTAATTAAATTTTATTTTTTATAAACATATATTTTTATCCCCAGGGGTACAGGTCTGCGATCGCCAGGTTTACACACTTCACAGCACTCACCATAGCACATACCCTCCCCAATATCCATAAACCCACCCCCCCTCTCCCAACCCCTCTCCGCCCATCAACCCTCAGTTTGTTTTGTGAGATTAAGAGTCACTTATGGTTTGTCTCCCTCCCAATCCCATCTTGTTTCATTTATTCTTCTCCTACCCCCTTAACCCACCATGTTGCATCTCCTCTCCCTCATATCAGGGAGATCATATGATAGTTGTCTTTCTCCGATTGACTTATTTCGCTAAGCATGATACCCTCTAGTTCCATCCACGTCGTCGCAAATGGCAAGATTTCATTTCTTTTGATGGCTGCATAGTATTCCATTGTGTATATATACCACATCTTCTTTATCCATTCGTCTGTAGATGGACATCTAGGTTCTTTCCATAGTTTGGCTATTGTAGACATTGCTGCTATAAACATTCGGGGGCACGTGCCCCTTCGGATCACTACGTTTGTATCTTTAGGGTAAATACCCAACAGTGCAATTGCTGGGTCATAGGGTAGTTCTATTTTCAACATTTTGAGGAACCTCCATGCTGTTTTCCAGAGTGGTTGCACCAGCTTGCATTCCCACCAACAGTGTAGGAGGGTTCCCCTTTCTCCGCATCCTCGCCAGCATCTGTCATTTCCTGACTTGTTAATTTTAGCCATTCTGACTGGTGTGAGATGATATCTCATGGTGGTTTTGATTTGTATTTCCCTGATGCCGAGTGATATGGAGCACTTTTTCATGTGTCTGTTGGCCATCTGGATGTCTTCTTTGCAGAAATGTCTGTTCATGTCCTCTGCCCATTTCTTGATTGGATTATTTGTTCTTTGGGTGTTGAGTTTGCTAAGTTCTTTATAGATTTTGGACACTAGCCCTTTATCTGATATGTCATTTGCAAATATCTTCTCCCATTCTGTCAGTTGTCCTTTGGTTTTGTTCACTGTTTCCTTTGCTGTGCAAAAACTTTTGATCTTGATAAAATCCCAATAGTTCATTTTTGCCCTTGCTTCCCTTGCCTTTGGCAATGTTCCTAGGAAGATGTTGCTGCAGCTGAAGTCGAAGAGGTTGTTGCCTGTGTTCTCCTCAAGGATTTTGATGGATTCCTTTCTCACATTGAGATCCTTCATCCATTTTGAGTCTATTTTCGTGTGTGGTGTAAGGAAATGATCCAATTTCATTTTTCTGCATGTGGCTGTCCAATTTTCCCAACACCATTTATTGAAGAGGCTGTCTTTTTTCCATTGGACATTCTTTCCTGCTTTGTCGAAGATGAGTTGACCATAGAGTTGAGGGTCCATTTCTGGGCTCTCTATTCTGTTCCATTGATCTATGTGTCTGTTTTTGTGCCAGTACCATGCTGTCTTGATGATGACAGCTTTGTAATAGAGCTTGAAGTCCGGAATTGTGATGCCACCAACTTTGGCTTTCTTTTTCAATATTCCTTTGGCTATTCGAGGTCTTTTCTGGTTCCATATAAATTTTAGGATTATTTGTTCCATTTCTTTGAAAACAATGGATGGTACTTTGATAGGAATTGCATTAAATGTGTAGATTGCTTTAGGTAGCATAGACATTTTCACAATATTTATTCTTCCAATCCAGGAGCATGGAACATTTTTCCATTTCTTTGTGTCTTCCTCAATTTCGTTCATGAGTACTTTATAGTTTTCTGTGTATAGATTCTTAGTCTCTTTGGTTAGGTTTATTCCTAGGTATCTTATAGTTTTGGGTGTAATTGTAAATAGGTTGGACTCCTTAATTTCTCTTTCTTCTGTCTTGTTGTTGGTGTAGAGAAATGCAACTGATTTCTGTGCATGGAATTTATATCCTGACACTTGACTGAATTCCTGTACAAGTTCTAGCAGTTTTGGAGTGGAGTCTTTTGGGTTTTCCACATATAGTATCATATCATCTGCAAAGAGTGATAGTTTGACTTCTTCTTTGCCGATTTGGATGCCTTTAATTTCCTTTTGTTGTCTGATGGCTGAGGCTAGGACTTCTAGTACTATGTTGAATAGCAGTGGCGATAACGGACATCCCTGCCGTGTTCCTGACCTTAGCGGAAAAGCTTTCAGTTTTTCTCCATTGAGAATGATATTTGCGGTGGGTTTTTTATAGATGGCTTTGATAATATTGAGGTATTGCCGTCTATCCCTACACTTTGAAGAGTTTTGATCAGGAAGGGATGCTGTACTTTGTCAAATGCTTTTTCAGCATCTATGGAGAGTATCATATGGTTCTTGTTCTTTCTTTTATTAATGTGTTGTATCACATTGATTGATTTGCGGATGTTGAACCAACCTTGAAGCCCTGGAATAAATCCCACTTGGTCGTGGTGAATAATCCTTTTAATGTACTGTTGAATCCTATTGGCTAGTATTTTGGCAAGAATTTTTGCATCTGTGTTCATCAAGGATATTGGTCTGTAGTTCTCTTTTTTGTTGGGATCCTTGTCTGGTTTTGGGATCAAGGTGATGCTGGCCTCATAAAATGAGTGTGGAAGTTTTCCTTCTATTTCTATTTTTTGGAACAGTTTCAGGAGAATAGGAATTAGTTCTTCTTTAAATGTTTGGTAGAATTCCCCGGGAAGCCATCTGGCCCTCGGCTTTTGTTTGTTTGGAGATTTTTGATGACTGTTTCAATCTCCTTACTGGTTATGGGTCTGTTCAGGCTTTCCATTTCTTCCTGGTTCAGTTGTGGTAGTTTATATGTCTCTAGGAATGCATCCATTTCTTCCAGATTGTCAAATTTGTTGGCGTAGAGTTGCTCATAGTATGTTCTTATAATTGTCTGTATTTCTTTGGTGTTCGTTGTGATCTCTCCTCTTTCATTCATGATTTTATTTATTTGGGTCCTTTCTCTTTTCTTTTTGATAAGTCTGGCCAGGGGTTTATCAATCTTATTAATTCTTTCAAAGAACCAGCTCCTAGTTTCGTTGATTTGTTCTATTGTTTTTTTGGTTTCTATTTCATTGATTTCTGCTCTGATCTTTCTGATTTGTCTTCTCCTGCTGTGTTTAGGGTTTCTTTCTTGTTCTTTCTCCAGCTCCTTTAGGTGTAGGGTTAGGTCGTGTACCTGAGACCTTTCTTGTTTCTTGAGAAAGGCTTGTACCACTATATATTTTCCTCTCAGGACTGCCTTTGTTGTGTCCCACAGATTCTGAACCGTTGTGTTTTCATTATCATTTGTTTCCATAAATTTTTTCAATTCTTCTTTAGTTTCCTGGTTGACCCATTCATTCTTTAGAAGGATGCTGTTTAGTCTCCATGTATTTGGGTTCTTTCCAAATTTCCTCTTGTTATTGAGTTCTAGCTTCAGAGCATTGTGGTCTGAAAATATGCAGGGCATGATCCCAATCTTTTGATACCGGTTGAGACTTGATTTAGGACCAAGAATGTGATCTATTCTGGAGAATGTTCCATGTGCACTAGAGAAGAATGTGTATTCTGTTGCTTTGGGATGAAATGTTCTGAATATATCTGTGATGTCCATCTGGTCCAGTGTGTCATTTAAGGCCTTGATTTCCTTGTTGATCTTTTGCTTGGATGATCTGTCCATTTCAGTGAGGGGAGTGTTAAAATCCCCTACTATTATTGTATTCTTGTCGATGTGTTTCTTTGATTTTGTTATTAATTGGTTTATATAGTTGGCTGCTCCCACGTTAGGGGCATAGATATTTAAAATTGTTAGATCTTCTTGTTGGACAGTTCCTTTGAGTATGATATAGTGTCCTTCCTCATCTCTTATTATAGTCTTTGGCTTAAAATCTAATTGATCTGATATAAAGATTGCCACTCCTGCTTTCTTGTATTGTCCATTAGCATGGTAAATTCTTTTCCACCCCCTCACTTTAAACCTGGAGGTATCTTTGGGTTTAAGATGAGTTTCTTGTAGGCAACATATAGATGGGTTTTGTTTTTTTATCCATTCTGATACCCTGTGTCTTTTGATTGGGGCATTTAGCCCATTGACTTTCAGGGTAACTATTGAGAGATATGAAGTTAGTGCCATTGTATTGCCTGTAAGGTCACTGTTACTGTATATTATCTCTGTTCCTTTCTGATATACTACTTTTAGGCTCTCTCTTTGCTTAGAGGACCTCTCTCAATATTTCCTGTAGAGCTGGTTTGGTATTTGCAAGTTCAGTTTTTGTTTGTCCTGGAAGCTTTTTATCTCTCCTTCTATTTTCAATGATATCCTAGATGGATATAGTATTCTTGGCTGCATGTTTTTCTCGTTTAGTACTCTGAATATATCATGCCAGCTCTTTCTGGCCTGCCAGGTCTCTGTGGATAAGTCTGCTGCCAATCTAATATTTTTACCATTGTACATTACAGACTTCTTTTCCCGGGCTGCTTTCAGGATCTTTTCTTTGTCACTAAGACTTGTAAATTTTACTATTAGGTGACGGGGTGTGGACCTATTCTTATTGATTTTGAGGGGGGTTCTCTGAACCTCCTGGATTTTGATGCTTGTTCCCTTTGCCATATTGGGGAAATTCTCTCCAAGAATTCTCTCCAACATACCTTCTGCTCCCCTCTCTGTTTCCTCTTCTTCTGGAATCCCAATTATTCTAATGTTGTTTCGTCTTATGGTGTCACTTATCTCTCGAATTCTCCCCTTGTGGTCCAGTAGCTGTTTGTCCCTCTTTTGCTCAGCTTCTTTATTCTCTGTCATTTGGTCTTCTATATCGCTAATTCTTTCTTCTGCCTCATTTATCCTAGCAGTGAGAGCCTCCATTTTTGATTGCACCTCATTAATAGCTTTTTTGATTTCAACTTGGTTAGATTTTAGTTCTCTTATTTCTCCAGAAAGGGCTTTTATATCTCCCGAGAGGGTTGCTTTAATATCTTCCATGCCTTTTTCAAGCCCGGCTAGAACCTTGAGAATCGTCATTCTGAACTCTATATCTGACATATTACCAATGTCTGTATTGATTAGGTCCCTAGCCTTTGGTACTGCTTCTTGTTCTTTTTTTTGTTGTGAATTTTTCCGCCTTGTCATTTTGTCCAGATAAGAGTTTATGAAGGAGCAAGTAAAATACTAAAAGGGTGGCAACAACCCCAGGAAAATATGCTTTAGCCAAATCAGAAGAGATCCTGAATTGTGAGGGGGGAGAAAGGGGATAAAAAGGGGTTCAGAAAGAAAGAAAAAAAAAACTATTAAAAAAAAGAAAGCCGATAAAGAAAAAATATAAAAAGAGGAAAAAAAATATATATATATATTAGATAAACTATTTAAAAAACGTTAAAAAAGAAAATGGTAAAAGTTAAAAAAAATTAGCAGAAGAAGAGAAAAAGAAAAAATATTTGAAAAAGAAAAAAAAATTAAATTAACTGCAAGGCTAAAAAATCATGGGGAGAAAGCCTTGAGTTCCGTGCTTTGCTTTCTTCTCCTCTGGAATTACGCCGTTCTCCTTGGTAGGTGAACTTGGTCCTGGCTGGGTTTCCCGTAGATCTTCTGGGGGAGGGGCCCGTTGTAGTGATTCTCAAGCGTCTTTGCCCCAGGCGGAGTTGCACCGCCCTTACCCGGGGCCGCGCTGAGTCATCTGCTCGGGTTCGCTTTCGGGAGCTTTTGTTCCCTGAGCGCTTTCCATAGAGTCCGGAGGATGGGAATGAAGATGGCGGCCTCCCGGTCTCCGGCCCGGAGGAGCCGAGAGCCCGGGGCCCCACTCCTCAGTGCGCCCTCAGAGAACAGCGCCAAATGACCCCCGTCACCCTGGCCTCCGGCCGCGCTCCGAGCTGACCGAGCCTGCGACCGGTTCAAGGCAACCCCGAGCTGAGAGTCACTCCTCGGCTCTGTCTCTGCAGCCGGCTTCCCTGTTCTAATACCGGTAAGCTCTGCGACACTGAGACACCCCCGATCCTTCTGCGACCCTGCGGGACCTGAGGCCGCGCTTACCCCGCCTGGGCTTCACCCCAGTTAAGCCTCTGGAGCGATGTCCCTCAGCGGAACAGACTTTTAAAAGTCCTGATTTTGCTCCGTTGCTCTGCCGCTCGCCGGGAGCCGGCCCCTTCCCCCGCGGTCTATCTTCCCGTCGCTTTGGATTCACTTCTCCGCCAGTCTTACCTTGCAGAAAGTGGTTGATTTTCTGTTTCTGGAATTGCTGTTCTTCTTCTCTTCAATCTCCCGTTGGATTTGTAGGTGTTTGCAATCTTTAGATAAGCTATTTAGCTGATCTCCCGCTACCCGAAGTAGTCTCAGCCTGCTACTTCTCCGCCATCTTCCCAGATATTTTTCTTTAAAAAAATATTTACTCTTCTTTCCTATGCACACTTAAAAAAATTTTATGCTTGAATGTCATTAAGCCATTGGCTGAGAGATGAGTACCTTTACGAGAAAACATAAAGGCAAAGAATTTTTCATATTGTATTTTCCAATGAACAATTTTTTTTTTAAGATTTTATTTATTTATTTGACAGACAGAGATCACAGGCAGGCAGAGAGGCAGGCAGAGAGAGGAAGGGAAGCAGGCTCCCTGCTGAGCAGAGAGCCCGATGTGGGGCTTGATCCCAGGACCCTGAGATCATGACCCGAGCCGAAGGCAGAGGCTTTAACCCGCTGAGCCACCCAGGCGCCCCTCCAATGAACAATTTCTAATCATCTTGTCTCCCCACCCCGATGGAATAAATATCTGACAAAAAATAAGTATTTTTCAGAATTGATTTCTAGAAGACCATATTGTACAGAAAATTTTCCATCTCAAATTTCTTTTGAGTTGTGCACTTTGTTTTTCTGAAGAAGCATTGCTGTCATGATAGAACGGTATTTAAATGTCTCTATACATGAAATAAATTGTGAGAATAAGGGAGAAATAATTGTATTTTAGAGGAGAAGAGAGACAGATTTTTATTGAAAATTGTAGTTGCTTTTAACTATATTCAATCAGTATGATCATATGCCACCAAAATATCCTTAAACTACATCTTTGTTAACTTGGAAGTGGTATATTTTTATAAATGTTCTGTTTCATATGTTCTATATGTTGACTATTCCATCAATTTTGTTTCTTGAAATATTTTATCATTAAAATTATATATTGGAGTTATTTTCATATTTAAGAGATATAAACCTGAGGAGACAGATGGCTAAATGCTGGTCAGATAAAGAAAAATGATGAATAATGCAAGAAAGGTTACTGACGGTACATTTGTCCACCACATTAGTTCAATCTGTTTCTGTCTAGACTACAATTTGAATATTGAGTAAATTTTCAATGAAGAAAATAATTTTTATACTTCATTTTTCTGATAAAATTTGTTTTTGTGTTAGTAGAAACCATATATATTTGTACTTACATTTTTTTCATAGACAAAGTATTGCATATATTTTGTATTCCATCACTTTTAGAGCATGTATTAATATTACACATTTTAGACAATGACTTACCAAATATTATAACTTGTGTTTTCAAAACTTCTTAGATTTTTATCAAGTCTGTGGCATCTTAATGTCTCAAGTGTGACATATTTAATTAAAAAAATATCTGTACGAATGAATGCTAAATATATTGAACAAAAATTACCAGAAAGGAGTTTAGAGTTAAAGCTTAAGGCATATATTATTAGTTGAAGGGTTATTTCACTTTCTTTTTTGCTGCCTTATCTTTTAGACAAGAAGCTTAGTGTCTTACAGAAAATAGGATTAATAACCCCAAAAAAGAATTATTCAGAATAAAAAAAAATGTTCGAGTTACTTCAAAAATAAATATTTAAAGATCTGTAGTTGAATTTGATAGCTTAAACACAAGAACTTATAACCAGTACTTCTTAAAAGCCTACTGAACTATAATGAATGTATAAAAAAGTCATAAACCTCCAGGTAAAAATGCAACAAAGAAGAAAACATAAAAGAACAGATGTCAAAAAATTTTGCAATGAATAAAGTGGATTTATGCATCCAACATGGATTAGTAAAATTCAGTAGGCTGAAAACTTATAAAAGAGGAAAGTACACTGGCATGCAATGTAAGGGAAAATTTGGAAGCAGTAGTTAACTGTGAAGATAGGTAAAGGGTAGTTTGATTAAGAAGTATTTAGATACTCAGGGTGACACTCCAATTCAGTAAAGGAGGTGAGTAACACTCTCCTAGCAGGAAAAAGGAGGCATATTAGTTTAAACCAGACAGGCTCTACCTTGTCTCCAGGTTCTACAGGAGAAAAGGAGTTGCCCTTCTACTGAAAATTAGACTTCTACCTTCCTTCTCTTAACTGACAGTGACCACCCTGGCAGCCAAGCTTATTATTACTGCCCCTCCCCAATGCTCTCAGCACAAAAACCTATGCATGACACACCCCTGTGATCTCCATCACATTAGCAGAATATTTGTGAAACGAGGATAGATCTGTGTAATGGCTAATTTTCTCTCCACCAGATTATCCCACTTGAAAACCCAAGATAACAAATAAGCCCTCATAAAGAACTCTGTAATAGTTTGCTAAGGCTGTTGGAGCAAATTACCACAAACTGGGTGGTTTACAACCATAGTAATTTATTCTCTCACCATTTTAGAAGCTGTAAGTCTGAAATCTAGATGATCGAGGTGTCTTCAAGGTTGTGCTCTCTCCCTTAAGGACCTAAGGTGGAATCCTTCCTTGCATCCTTCTAGCTTCCGGTGCTTGCTGGCAATTCTTAATTTCTTTGGCTTGTATCTGTATCACCAACCTCTGCCTGCATCTTCACATGACCTCCTTCTTTCTGTGTCTCTCTGTGTCTGAATTGCCATGACTTCTTATAAAGACACAACTCATTGGATTTAGGGCCCACCCTAATCCAGTAGGATTTCATTTTAACTGACTTACATTTGCAAAATTATTATCAAATGAAGTAAAATTCTAAGTTTCCAGGTGAACATGGATTTTGAGAGGATGCTATTCAAACCAGCACATTTTTATTTTTTTTATTTTCTTGAAGATTTTATTTACTCATTTATTTGAGAGAATGAGACATGGGGGGAGGAGCAGAATGAGGGGAGCAAGCAGATTCTGCACAGAGCTCAGAGCCCGATACAGGGCTAGATCCCCAGACCCTGAGATCACGACCTGAACTGAAACCAAGAGCCAGCTGCTTAACTGACTGAATCGCCCAGGCACCCCAACCCAGTAAATAAGTAATAAATAAATATAAATAAGTAATAAAATTACTAGATACTTGAAAAAAGCATAGGAGAAACAAAGACCTCAAAGACCAAAATTTTAAAAAAGAAAACGAACTTGAGAAATAGATAAACATAAGAAAACAAAAAAATCAAAATCAATATTTTTAGAGATATTACACTTAGAAAATAAGAATAGAATGCTATTTTAAAAAAGGAAAAATGGAAGAAGATATATTAAAATTGTAAATATGGCAGTAAAATCTTAAGTAGTTAACATTTGGAAAGTAAAGTTGAGAAAATTTCCCAGGAAGTAGAATGAAAATAAGAAAAAATATAGTAAAAAAAATGATAAATTTAGAGGCTCAATCCAGGTATTTTTTTTTCAACCCAGGTATTTATTGATTAATAGGATTTTCCAAAAGAGAGACCAGGAAAAATAAATAGCAGGGACAATGGTTTTTCAGAAAAACAAAACAAAACAAAACAAAAACCTAGTAAGTACCCAATATTATTAATATAAAAAGAGGCATATATAGGCATATCATTGTAAAATTTCAGAAAACCAAAAATAAAAACATGATCCTTAAAGCTTTAAGTAGGAGCACAGATAATATGTGGTGTGAATTGATTACCAGAACAGTAGCAAACTGATTTAGAACAACAATGGAAGTTCAAAGACATTAAATGAACTCTTTCAAAATTTTGAGTAAAAATAATTTCAGATGGGGCACCTGGTGGCACAGTGTCTGGCTCTTGATTTAGGATCAGGTCATGATCTCAGGGTCTTGAGAAAGAGCTCTGCATTGGGCTCCAGTATGGAGTCTGCTTAAGACTCTCTTTGCCTTGACAAGGCAAGAAACAACAAATGTTGGAGAAGTTGTAGAGAAAGGGGAATCCTCTTACACTGTTGGCGGGAATGCAAGTTGGTGTAGCCACTTTGGAAAACAGTGTGGAATTTCCTCAAAAATTTCAAAAAAGAGCTACCCTATGACCCTGCAATTGCACTATTGGGTATTTATCCCAAAGATACAGATGTAGTGAAAAGAAGAGCCATATGCATCCTAGTGTTCATAGCAGCAATGTCCACAATAGCCAAACTGTGGAAAGAGCTGAGATGCCCTTCCAACAGATGAATGTATAAAGAAGATGTGCTCCATATACACAATGGAATATTACTCAGCCATCAGAAAGAATGAATACCCAACTTTTACATCAACATGGATGGACTGGAGGAGATTATGCTAAGTGAAATAAGTCAAACACAGAAAGTCAATTATCATATGGTTTCACTTATTTGAGAAACATAAGGAATAGCATGGAAGACATTAGGAGAAGGGAAAAATGAAGGGGGAGAAATCAGAGTGGGAGACAAACCATGAGAAACTATGGACTCTGGGAAACAAGCTGAAAGTTTTAGAAGGGAGGGAGATGGGGGGTGAGTAAGCCCAGTGATGGGTATTAAGGAGGGCATGGAGCACTGAGTGTTATACTCAAACAATGAATCATGGAACACTGCATCAAAAACTAATGATATAGAGCACTGGGTGTGGTGCATAAACAATGAATTCTGGAACACTTAAAAAAAAAAAACTAATGATGGTGACTAACATAATACAAAAACAAACAAACAACTCTCTGCCCCTCCTGCTCCTGTTCTCTCTCGCTCTCAAAATGAAAAACAAATCTTTAAAAAATAATAATAATTTCAGATTTATAATTCTAGACCACCATGACATTAATCAAATGTCAGGTCTCAAATATATGCAGATAAATATAAATATATAACTATCTATTCTAATATGTATGGTTTCAAAAATATACTTCTCTATTCATGCTCTCTTAAGAAACTGCTAAGGCTATTTTTCTATGAGAATATAGAACACATATTATTCATGAGTAATTTGATTAAATGTGAAAGAACACTGATTCATTATTGCTTAAACAAAATGTCAATTTGAGTAGACATTCTAGCATAGCTGGATACAAACTCTTGATTTTAATAAAACTCTTGTCTCCACGAGGTTTTGTCCATTAACTCTGCCTTCCTTCATTTGGCTTCATTCCCAGAAAGGTTCCTTTTCTTTACTCAGAAGGACCCCCACTCAGTGTCCTCTAGAAAGAATAATTGTTGTTCTCTTGGAGTCACAAATCTCCCTAAATCCCAATCTTTTCCACCTCTCTCCCCAAAACTCACTGGCATAAAGATGTTAGTTTCTCTGTTCCACCTATATCTTCTTCTTTTTTTAAAAGATTTTATTTATGTATTTGACAGACAGATCAAAAGTAGACAGAGAGGCAGGCAGAGAAAGAGGAGGGTGGAAGCAGGCTCCCTGCTGAGCATAGAGCCTGACATGGGGCTTGGTCTCAGGACCCTGGGATCATGACCTGAGCCAAAGGCAGAGGCTTAACCCGCTGAGGCACCCAGGTGCCCCTATCTTCTTCTTTTAATAGGGTAGTGGGATCAATGATTTACAGAGAGACATATCCAAAAATGAAAGAGAAGAAAGAAATTCTCAGCCAATAATAAAGATTGTATGCACAGATACTTATGGCAAATGTGATTGGTATTTACTGAGTTTTATGCCTATCAAAAATGGGTACCAATTCCATCTTCTACTTGAGAAATACAATCAAATGGATATGTTGATTTAAAATCAGAGTGAAGGGCGCCTGGGTGGCTCAGTGTGTTAAGCCGCTGCCTTCGGCTCAGGTCATGATCTCAGGGTCCTGGGATCGAGTCCCGCGTCGGGCTCTCTGCTCAGCAGGGAGCCTGCTTCCCTCTCTCTCTCTCTCTGCCTGCCTCTCTGTCTACTTGTGATCTCTCTCTGTCAAATAAATAAATAAAATCTTTAAAAAAAATAAAATAAAATCAGAGTGAAATGTACTCAAAACAGATGACTTCAGCCACTTAAAAAAAATACCTTCCCTCAGTTGTAATATAAAGGTATGTTCTTTTTTTCTGTATCTTTTGTAGATCTAAGAATTAACCACTTAAAAAGTCTGTTTTCTTCTAAGATCATGATTGAAAATAAGACCAACCTATCATTTAAAGTTTATTTTCACAAAAAGCTTATTTTTCTCAGGAAAATATCAAACAAGCGAAAAAGCAAACACAAAAGCCATGCATCTGCAGGTTGCTTTGTATGATTTATTCTTGAAAAGAATGGAAACAACTATACAGGTTTTATCTTCCCTTTCCATTATCTTCTAGAATCCTGAAACGCAAATGCACAGTTCAAATTTCTGACATCTATTCCATTCAGGTTGTTTGCAATAAAGTTTCTGTGTTTTATATTTCAAGGTATTTACTTGTTCTGCTAAAATGAATTTATGATGGTATAATGGTTAAGAAATAGAGTTTTGATGTAACACTGGCTTTTAATAGATGTGTAATCTAATGGGCTACTTAATCTTAAGCTTCAGCGTTTTCATTTGAAAAGAGGGGTAATAACGTCTCCATTACCAAAATATGGTCAGAATTAAATGAGATAACATAGAACATTTAGCACCATGACAGACATGTTCTTTCATTCATTTATTTGTACTAAGCCTATAAACAGTAAATATATGCTACACATAAATTATTATATTATTTGTAGATACAAAGTTGAGTGAACTGATAAAAATATGACCTCATGAAGTTTAGGTTATTAAATTCCTAGTAAATGGGGACTATAATTACTAAAACTGTAACTGTGATGATAAAACAAATTTATAAGGTCCCACATAGAAGGGGCACCTGGTTGGCTCAGTCACTAGTGCATATAAGTCTTGATCTCTGGTCCTGAGTTCAAGCCCCACATTGGGCATGGAGTCCAGTTAAGCAAAGGGCCCACTTCAATTATTCCTGTGATTATAAAATCATGACACAAAATTGTACTTGCCTCAGATTAATCTATTACTTTTATTAACCTCTGTATACTCTATAGGTCATATCTCCAACTATTACTTGACTAGATGTCTTATCTACATACATTCTTGAAATCTTCACATAAGTTATAAAATTGCACAGTAATCAAGGTGAATGACAAATCAGTACAACAGATGAAAATCTTTCCTACTCTAACTTTAGTGTGGCAAAGCTAAACTGAGACATCCCTCTCTCACACTGCTGCAACTAAATTGTGAGTCAATAGAGACAAAACTTCAGGTCGATCTTTATATTCAATGCCATGATGAACACAGTATTTCATATTCCAAATAAGTATTTTGGGAATTGAAATGAACTCTATGGATTTGGTGTTTAGTCATCACTGTCATCCTAATTGAGCAAGTTCCTTAATTTTCTTGTTTAAGAGGGCAAATGTTAAACAAGATCATCACTCCCTTCTCTGTCCTATCAACAATTCTACCTTAAATTTACCTTCATCAGTGTCCTGGTTATTTGCAGTTATGATTTTTCTAGTATATAATAAAAATTAAATAATTTCATTTATAGTGCCCACATGATACATTGAGGCACTCAGTAAATATTTGTGAACTAAATAAATGACCTGTAGACTTAAAGAATCCATCCTTATTATTTTTAGAATACATATTATAATAATTTAGTGTATTAATTACATCATGCCTTATTTTAATTATTGTACTATTTTCCCCTAAAGCATTTGGGAATGTAAAATGGGCAATTAGGGAAATGTAACATTTTTATGAGGGTTGTTAGATAAATTGTTGAGGAAAGATTTTCAGCACACCTGCACAAACTCATTTGAAAGCAGAAGATATAGAGTTGTTTGCAATTGCAGAAAAGTGCCACAGTGATCAAACAAAAAAAAATCTGCATTATATTTCATTTCCAAATGCACAATATTACAACAGTTGAGTCCAACTAAATTATAGTGGAAATGTAAGTTCTTTAAAAATAGATTTGTATAAATTACTTCTAAAATTCAAAGGACCGAGTTTGCACTATTCATACTATATAAATTGCACAACTAACAGTGAAATTCCAATTAAATATCAGTGATTTTTTTTCCCTTTGGTAATGAAGAAAATTAGGAGAGCTTCATTTGAAAAAGCAACTTGTCTAGTATATTGTAAGTTCTAATTTTCAAGTTGAAATGATTAAATTGTTTAACAGAAATGTCTTTGAGCATGCAGCAAGGTTTGTGGATTAAAAGAATATTCATCACTTTAAAGAATTATTGAAAACACTTATACAGGAAGGCAAAAAATTATTTTTTTAAAGGAAAGAAGTATAGTGTTTTTTCTTGGGTGATGTATTAGGATTCTAACTACAGACAAAAAATAAACCAAAAATTCCCTGACGTTAGCCAGCAGATTACTTCTTGATCATGTAATAGTCCAACATGGAAGCTCCTGGTTCATGAGTAGCTTTCCACATCAGGGCAGGTATGGGACAGAGGCTCCTTGTATTCTGTAATTTTGTCATCCTTGAGGGCTTCAAAGTCTTCTGTCTTTAAGTAGCAGATGGGGGAATAGAAGAGAGAAAATATACATGAATAGCTTCTGGATGTGTCATCCCAGGAAAGTCAGCTACTTCTCACTGATAGCACTGTACTGTAGAAAGGGGAGCAGAAATTTATGATGAAAAGTTAATCATCTTTGATTCATGCTTTATAGGGCAATCTCACATAGAAAATTAAGTCATAGTCTTGCCTGTCTCAATACATTACTTTAACATCCCAGCTTGAAACTCCATAAGAGTTTTATTTGTGTGTTTTCCTCTTTAATTTGGTAGTGGAGGACTCAGCAAGAATGATAAAACCAACACTCACAAAGTATTTTATCAGCAAATAGGAAGTAGATAAAAATATTTACATTAATGAGTTGAGATTAGAAACTTCTGATGCACACACATTTTAATTGTATTTTTTATTTTTTTAATTATTTTAATTAACATAGAATGTATTAGTTGCCCCAGGGATAAAGGTCTGTGAAGCATCAGGCTTACACATTTTACAGCACTCACCATACCCTCCCAATGTCTATAACCCAACCACCCTCTCCCTATCACCCCTCCAGCAACACTCAGTTTGCTTTGTGAGATTAGGAGTTACTTATGGTTTCTCCCCCTCCTAATCCCATCTTCATTTTTTCCCTCCATAACTGCAAAACTCCCCATCATGCGACTAAAATTTCTCATATGAGAGAGATCATATCATAATTGTCTTTCTCTGATTGACTTATTTCACTTAGCATAATACCTTCTATTTCTATCCACATCATTGCAAATGGCAAGATTTCATTTCTTTTCATGGCTGCATAGTATTCCACTGCATATATATACCACTACTTCTTTATCCATTCATCTGTTGATGGACATCTAGGTTCTTTCTACACTTTGGCTATTGTGGACATTGCTACTATAAACATTCAGGTGCATGTGCCCTTTGGACCACTACATTTGTATCTTTAGGGTAAATACACAGCAGAGAAATTGCTGGGTTGTGGGGTAGCTCTATTTTCAACTTTTTGAGGAATTTCCATACTGTTCTCCAGAGTGGCTACAGCAGTTACCATTTCCACCAATAGTGTAGGAGGGTTCACCTTTCCTCCACATCCTCGCCAACATCCGTCGTCTCCTGACTTGTTAATTTTAGCCATTCTGACTGGTGGGAGGTGGTATCTCACTGTGGTTTCTGTTTGTATTTTCCTGATGCTGAGTGATGTGGAGCACTTTTTCATGTGTCCGTTGGCCATTTGGATGTCTTCTTTGCAGAACTGTCTGTTCATGTCTTCTGCACATTTCTTGATTGAACTGTTTGTTCTTTGGGTGTTGAATTTGCTAAGTTCTTTATAGATTTTGGATACTAGCCCTTTATCTGATATGTCGTTTGCAAATATCTTCTCCCATTCTGTCAGTTGTCTTTTGGCTTTGTTGATTGTTTCCTTTGCTGTGCAAAAGCTTTCAATCTTGACGAAGTCCCAATAGTTGATTTTTGCCCTTGAATCCCTTGCCTTTGACGATGTTTCTAGGAAGAAGTTGCTGTGGCTGAGGTCAAAGACGTTGCTGCCTGTGTTCTCCTCAAGGATTTTGATGGATTCTTGTCTCACATTGAGGTCTTTCATCCATTTTGAGTCTATTTTTGTGTGTGGTGTAAGGAAATGGTCCAGTTTCATTCTTCTGCATATCACTGTCCAATTCTCCCACACAATTTGTTGAAGAGACATTTTTCCATTGGACATTCTTTCCTGCTTTGTTGAATATTAGTTGACCATAGAATTGAGGGTTCATTCCTGGGCTTTCTATTCTGTTGCATTGATCTGTGTCTCTGTTTTTGTGCCAGTACCATACTGTCTTGAGGATGACAGCTTTGTAATAGAGCTTGAAATCTGGAATTGTGAAGCCACCTTCTTTGGCTTTCTTTTTCAACATTCCTCTGGCTATTTTTTTTTTCCTGGTCCTATATGAATTTTACGTTTATTTGTTCCATTTCTTTAAAAAAATGGATGGTATTTTGATAGGGATTGCATTAAATGTGTAGATTGCTTTAGGTAGCATCGACATTTTCACAATAATTGTTCTTCCAATCCGTGAGCATGGAACGTTTTTCCATTTCTTTGTGTCTTCCTCAATTTTTTTCATGAGTACGTTATAGTTTTCTAAGTATAGATTCTTTGCCTCTTTGGTTAGGATTTTTCCTAGGTATCTTATGGTTTTGGGTGCAATTGTAAATGGGATCAACTTCTTAATTTCTCTTTCTTCTGCCTCGCTCTTGATGCATTAAAATGCATCTGAGCATTGGTTTTATATCCTGACACTTTACTGAATTCCTGTTTGAGTTCTAGCAGTTTTGGAGTGGGATCCTTTGGGTTTTCCACAGAAAGTGTCATATCATCTGCAACGAGTGGGAGTTTGACTTCTTTTTTGCTAATTCAGATGCCTTTTATTTCTTTTTGTTGTCTGACTGCCAAGGCTAGGACTTCTAGTACTATGTTGAATAGCAGTAGTGATATTGGACAGCCCTGCCATGTTCCTGACCTTAGGAGAAAAGCTCTCAGTTTTTCCCCATTGAGAATTATATTCGCTGTGAGTTTTTCATAGACAGCTTTTATGATATTGAGATATGTACCCTCTATCCCTAAACTGTGAAGAGTTTTGATCAAGAAAGAATGTGTAGTTTGTCAAATGCTTTTTCAGCATCTATTGAGAGTATCACATGGTTCTTGTTCTTTCTTTTATTAATGTATTGTATCACATTGATTGATTTGTGGATTATGAACCCTCCTTGCAGCCCAGCAATAAATCTCACTTGGTCGTGGTGAATAATACTCTTAATGTACTGTTGGATCCTATTGGTTAGTATTTTGGTGAGAATTTTTGCATTCATGTTCATCAAGCATATTGGTCTGTATTTCTCCTTTTTTGGGGGGTCTTTGTCTGGTTTGGGGACCAAGGTAATGCTGGCCTCATAAAATGTGTTTGAAAGTTTTCCTTCCATTTCTATTTATTGGAACAGTTTCAGGAAAATAGGTATTAATTTTTCTTTAAATATTTGGTAGAAATTACTCTGGGAAACCGTTGGCCCTGGGCTCTTGTTTGTTGGGAGATTTTTGATGACTGTTTCATTGGTAATGGGTCTCCATACTGATTATAGGTCTGTTCAGGTTTTCTACTTCTTCCTGGTTCCATTTTGGTAGTTGATATGTCTCTAGGAATGCATCCATTTCTTCCAGATTGTCAACTTTGCTGGTGTATAGTTGCTCATAATATGTTCTTATATTTGTTTGTATAGCTTTGGTGTTGGTTTGATCTCTCTTCTTTCATTCATGATTTTCTTAATTTGGGTCCTTTCTCTTTTCTTTTTGGTAAGTCTGACCAGGGGTTTGTCAGTCTTAATAATTCTTTCGAAGAACCAGCTCCTAGTTTCATTGATTTGTTCTACTGTTCTTTTGGTTTCTATTTCATTGATTTCTGCTCTGATCTTTATGACTTCTCTAATCCTTCTGGGTCTAGGCTTTCTTTGCAGTTCTTTCTCCAGCTCCTTTAGGTGTACTGTTAGGTCGTGCACTTGAGACCTTTCTTGTTTCTTGAGAAAGGCTTGTATGACTATATAATTTCCTCTGGGGACCCCCTTTGCTGGGTCCCAAAGATTTTGAACAGTTGTGTTTTCATTTCCATTTGTTGCCATGAATTTTTTCAATTCTTCTTGAATTTTCTGGTTGACCCATTCGTTCTTTAGTAGGATGTTCTTTATCCTCCATGTATTTGAGTTTTTTCCAACTTTCCTCTTGTGATTGAGTTCTACCTTCAGAGCATTATGGTCTGAATATATGCAGGGAATGATCCCAATCTTTTGTTACTGGTTGAGACCTGATTTGTGACCCAGGGTGTGATCTATTCTGGAGAATGTGCCATGTGCACTAGAGAAGAATGTGTACTCTGTTGCTTTGGGATGGAATGTTCTGAATATATCTGTGATGTCCATCTGGTCCAGTGTGTCATTTCAAGCCTTTTCTCCTTGTTGGTCTTTTGCTTAGATGCTCTGTCCATTTCAATGAGGGGGGGTGTTAAAGTCCCTTACTATTATTGTATTATTTCTTATGTGTTTCTTTGATTTTAGTATAAATTGGTTTATAGAATTGTCTGCTCCCATGTTAGCAGCATAGATATTTAAACTTGTTAGATCTTCTTGTTAGACAGACCCTTTAAGTATGATATAGTGTCCTTCCTCATCTCTTTGGGGTCTTTGGCTTAAAATCTAATTTATCTGGTGTAAGAATTGCCACCCCAGCTTTCTTTTGATGTTCATTAGCATGGTAAATTTTTTCACTGCCCCCCCCACCATGCACTTTTAATCTGGAGTTGTCTATGGGTCTAAGATAAGTTTCTTGAAGACAGCATATTGATGGGTCTTATTTTTTTTATCCATTCTAATACACCTTTGTCTTTTGATTGGGACATTTAGCCCATTTACATTCAGAGTAACTCTTGAAAGATATGAATTTAGTGCCATTATAATGCCTGTAAGGTGATTGTTATTGTATACTATCTCTGTTCCTTTCTGGCCTACTACTTTTAGGCTCTCTCTTTGCTTAGAAGATCCCTTTTAATATTTCCTATAGAACTGGTTTGGTGTTTGCAAATTCTTTTAGTTTTTTTTTGTTTTTCCTGGAAGCTTTGTATCTCTCCTTCTATTTTCAATGACAGCCTAGCTGGTTACAGTGTTCTTGGCTGCATATTTTTCTCATTTAGTGCTCTGAATATATCATGCCATTCCTTTCTGGCCTACCAGGTCTCTATGGATAGGTCTGCTGTCAATCTGATATTTCTACCATTTTATGTTACAGACCTCTTTTCCCAAGCTGCTTTCAGTATTTTCTCTTTGTCACTGAGATTTGTTATTTTTACTATTAGATGTTGGGGTGTGAACCTATTTGAATTGATTTTGAGGGAAATTCTCTGTGCCTCCTGGATTTTGATGTTTGTTCCTGTCACCAAATTAGGGAAATTCTGTGCTATAATTTGCTTCAAGATGCCTTCTGCTCCTCCCTCTCTTTCTTCTTCTGGGATTCCAAATTATTCTAATATTGTTTCTCCAAATGTATCACTTATCTCTTAAATTCTTGTGGTCCAGTAATTCTTTTTCTCTCTTTTTCTGAGTGTCTTTATTCTCCATCATTTGTTCTTATATATGATGAATTCTCTCTTCTCTCTCATTTATCCTAGCAGTAAGAGCCTCCATTTTTTTTTATTGCACCTCATTAGTAGCTTTCTAGATTTCAACTTGGTTAGATTTTAGTTCTTTTATTTCTCCAGAAAGGGATTCTGGAGAACAAGTGTCTTCCATGTTTTTTTTTTTTTTTTTTTTTTTTTTCAAGCTGAGCTAGGACCTTGATAATCCTCATTCTGAACTCTATTTCTGATGTATTACTAATCTCTGCATTGATTAGGTCCCTAGCCATTGGTACTGCCTCTTGTTCTTTCTTTTGAGGTGAGTTTTTCTGCCTTGTCATTTTATCCAGATAAGAATAGATGAATGAGAGAACAAAATACTAAAAGGGTAGCAACAACCCCAGAAAAATATACACTAACAAAATCAGAAGTGACCCAAAACCAGGGGAAGAAGCAAGGAAGAAAAAAGGAAAAGAAAAGAAAAATACACACACACACACCCATATATTAGACTGGTGAATAAAACAGAGCCACATATTTGTTTCTGGGTGTATTTTGGTCTTTTAGAAGAAACCACTTCCCAAAATTTTAAAGACAGAAAAATATATATACAAAAATAAGAGTAAACATGGTGAAGGTATGGATTATGACTATAAAAATGAAAATTTAAAAAGATTCTAAAATAGGAAATGATAAGAAGTTGGTTGAAAAAAGAGGAAAGAATTTGATCAGACTGGAGACTAGAACAAAACCATGATATTTTTATCTATTAGAAGAAACTCTATCCCAAAATTTTAAATAGAGAAAAATCTGTATGTAGACAAAAAACAAGGTTATATATAATGAAGGAATAGAATATAACAACAAAAATTTTAAAAAGATATTTTAAAAATGCTTTGATAAGATAAAATAGTTAACATTAAAATTGGAAAGAGGAAAACTTTTTAGAAAAATATATAAGAAAAAACAAAAATTTTTAAAACTTTACTTTGAAAAACTAATGGATCACGGGAAAAAAGCCATGTGTTGTTTTCTCCTAGCTCTGGAGTTGTGTGGTTCTCTGTGATTGGTGAACTTGTTCTTGCTAATCTTCTGGGGGTGGGTCCTGTTCTCATAGTTCTCAAATGTCTTCACCTGAGGTGGAATTGCACCACCTTTGCCAGGGGCCAGGCTAAGTAATCTGCTCAGTTTTGCTCCTGGTAACTTTTGCTCCATGAACACTTTCCTTACAGCTTTGGAGGATGTGAATGAGAATGGTGGCCTCCTAACCTCTGGCCCCATAGGAGCCAAGAGCTTAGGGCTCCACACCTCAGCGCACCCTCAGAAAAAAGCAGTCAATCACTCCCATCTCCCTGGTCTTCAAGTGCTTTCCATGCTCACTTGGCCTGTGACCAAGCATTTCTATCTCTGGTGCACAGCCCCATTTGGAGTCTCCTAACCCAGCAGATTCCTGTAGTACATTCCTGTGCCACCCCTCCTGGAGGAGGAAGGAAGGGGTCTCCCAATATCTGCCACTTGTGGGGTCCCTGCTCAAAGAGCAGTGGCCAGACTTCACCTCAGATCAGTTTAAGGTAACCCCTAGCTGAGAGACCAGCCCTCAGCTCTGTCTCTGCAGCCGGTTTCCCCACTCTGATACCTGGGTGCTCTGCCACACTCAGAAACCTCTGGCCTCTTTGTAACCCTATGGGTCCTAAAACCACACTGTCTCAGCAAGGGCTTCACTCTCCACTTAGCCTCTGGAGCAACATCCGTCAGTGGAGCAGACTTCTAAAAGTTCTAATTTGGTGCTCTGCTGCTCTACCACTTGCTGGGAGCTGGCCCCTGCCCCTATGGTCTATCTTCCTGTATATTGCCTCAGATTCACTTCTCTGCACATTCTACCTTTCAGAAAGTAGTTGATTTTCTGTTCCTAAAATTGCTGCTTTTCTTCTCTTCCGTCTCCTATTGAGTTTGTAGGTGTTCAGAATGGTTTGATAACTATGTAGCTGAACTCCTGGAACCTGATGATATTTATTTAAGTCTCCTACTCCTCCACCATCTTCTCACCCTCTTTTCTTATAAGGACACCAGTCATATTGTTCATACTCCTATATGACCCCTTATTACCTAATTACATTTGTTTCTAAGTACGGTCACTTTCTGAAGTACTGGGGCATTAGGACTTCAGCATTATCCTTCTGGGGACACAATACAACTCAAAACACATGGGAAATCAGAGAGTTTTTATACAAAAGTTACATGATCAGACTTAGATTTCTTTTTGCTGGGTATGTTTAAAGACCAGAGGGAGCAAAGTAGGAAGCCAGGAAACCAATGAGTAGATGATGATACATGATTAGATTAGTAGATGTTATGGGAAGTAGTATGATTTAGATATATTTCAAAGGCAGAGATAACAAGGTTTACTACTAGTTTTATTGTAAATTTGAAGGAGAACAGTATATATAATTCCAAAATTTTTGACCTGGACACTGGAATTATTAGAGGAGAAAATTTAAAAATAGAGTCTAGAAGGATAACATGAGGAGTTAAATTGAACATCATAAATTTGAGATATGCGGGGCACCTGGGTGGCTCAGTGGGTTGAAGCCTCTGCCTTCAGCTCAGGTCGTGATCTCAGGGTCCTGGGATTGAGCCCCGCATCGGGCTCTCTGCTCGGCAGGGAGCCTGCTTCCTTCTCTCTCTGCCTACTTGAGATCTGTCTCTGCCGAAGAAATAAATAAAATCTTTAAAAAAAATTTTTAAAAAAATTTGAGATATGCTTTAAACATGTTGCCCAAAAAAAGTCCTGGATTATACCCATGTCTGTGTCCTGCATGTCTCCTGATATTTTATATTTTATCAAAAATATGCTGATTAATACCATGTTTACTGTGGTTGCTAGTATAAATTACCAGAAACTGAGTGGCTTAAGCCTACAGAAATGTATTTTCATAAAGTTCTAGAGGGTATGGTTGGTTCCTTCGGAAAGTTCTGAGGAAGAATTCCTTCCATATCTCTCTTCTGGTTTCTGGGGCTGGCCAGTAATCCTTGATGTTTCTTGGCTTGCACACACATCCCTCCAATCTCTGCCTCTGTCTTTACCTCACCACCCTCTCTGTGTCTTTTCCCTTTCTCTTTTCTTAGAAGAACACTTAATTGCTTCAGAGTATACCCTAATTCAATATCTCATCTTAAGATTTTTAATTATACCTACAAAGATGCTTTTTCTGAATAAGTTTCCATTCACAGGTTCTGAGCGTACATATTTTCTTGTGGAGAAGGGTGACCATTCAAATCACTGAAAGTAGTTACATTAAAATAAACCAGATTGGCTTTGGTAGACTTCCACTTTGTACTCACAACTTCTGTCATAGAAGGTGTCCAGTAGTGGGGGAAACATGAATCATGGCTAGAATTCTCACATAAATATGTAGTTAAATTTGAGGAAAGACCAGGAACAACTTGTCATTCTTTTTTATCTTTCCATATGTAACTACATATGACTGACAATTCCCTTTCAAGAAGTGTGTGGAAGACCCTTAATGATAAAATCAAATTTACATAGATGGCAGCAACTGACTTCCTCTGTTCTGATGGTAATAGGAAAAGGTATTCAATACTGGATGTACTATGGTCTGATTAGGCCTGAAAGATGCACAAAATCCCAGCCTATGGTGAGCCAAGTCATTAGAAATTATAAACAAATATAAGCTAGAAATATGTGAAATATGTATACGAAATGCTGAGAAGTCCTGTTGGAGAGTATACAGCCATTAATCTGAATACTTTTGTAAGATTAGTTTTACTATTTAATATATGGTGTAAGTATAAAAAATATTTATTCATTTTATTGTTTTGTAATGCAACAAGCCCTTAGCAATGAACTCAAGTAATGAAAGTGATTATTTAATTAAAAATTTAATACTGGGGGCGCCTGGGTGGCTCAGTGGGTTAAGCCACTGTCTTCGGCTCAGATCATGATCTCAGGGTCCTGGGATCGAGCCCCACGTCGGGCTATCTGCTCAGCAGGGAGCCTGCTTCCTCCTCTCTCTCTGCCTGCCTCTCTTCCTACTTGTGATTTCTCTCTGTCAGATAAATAAATAAAATCTTTAAAAAAAATTTAATACTGAATTTTTTTTAAGATTTTATTTATCTATTTGACAGAGAGAGACACAGCAAGAAAAGGAACATAAGCAGGGGGAGTGGGAGAAGGAGAAGCAGGCTTCCCACAAAGCAGGGACCGGATGTCAGGCTTGATCCCAGGATGCTGGGATCATGACTTGAGCTAAAGGTAGCTCAAGGACTGAGCCACCCAGGGGCCACAATACTGAATTTGTTTTTAAGAAAGTTGATTATCAACATGTTCTTGCACAATATCTTTAAATTTTTCTCATCTGCTATGTGGGTATTATATAAACTCTACTCCCCTCCCCCCAAATTTTTATGCCAACACTTTACCCTGTAATATGACTGTATTTGGAGATAGATACTTCAGGAAAGTAAATGAGGCTAAATGAGGTCATAAAGGTGAGTTCTTAATCCTAAAGGATTGGTGACTTTTTAAGAAGAGTAAGAGAAATTTCTCTTTCTCCATGTGGGCACACAGAGAAAAGTCCATGTGAAGGCACAGCAGGAAGGGGACATCTATGAGCCAGAGAGAGAGTCCTCACCAGAAATCAACAATGCTGGTACTCTGATTTTAGACTTCCCAGCCTCCAGAACCGTGAGAAATAAATTTCTGTTGCTTAAGCCATGCAGTCGTGGTACTTTGTCATGGCAAAGACAGTAGGCCAAAGTGATTCCACTGACTACATAAAAATTAGAAGGCAAAAATCTAGTTCAAACATTCATAGTTATTTAGCAAGATTTCACTCAGTGATAATTGCCAGGAATGGCCAGCAATCCCTGCACTGACAGATGAAAGATTACTCTAAACTTTGCCATGAAAGAGAGGAGAAGGGAAAGGGTCAGTGCTCAGAGATGAAAACCCTTGGCTCTTCTTTGCCCCCACTTTTATTGGTACTTCACGGTAATCACAAATCCTATCACTGTTCCTCAGGCAAGTGATGTGTGACAAGGGCTCTTACTAAAACTAGGAGGATCTGTTTATGGTAAAGATATGATATGCTAATCTGTGTGTTCTGCTAAACATAGCCTAAGGGACAATGCATACATCTCTTAGATCACAGGGTGGCTCTTTGGGGTAAGAAAGCTTCAGGGAAGGCAGCTCCCAGTGACAAAGCCAGAGACTCCCTGGTCTCACAGGCCTTAGCATTCTAAAGGCCTATGCCCTGCTTCAAAACCTTCCTTCACCTCCACTGGCCTCTGTGTTAACATTTTAGCAAGCCAGGTATTATGGCTGATATCATGCTCTACATTAACCCCAACAGATAATCATTTAATCTGAGCAGCTGCAGAAGCTGTGTTTAATCAATTACTTTCTGAAGTTTGCATTTCATTTTTTTTTTAAAGATTTTATTTATTTATTTGACAGAGAGATCACAAGCAGGCAGAGAGGCAGGCAGAGAGAGAGGAGGAAGCAGGCTCCCCGCTGAGCAGAGAGCCCGATGCGGGGCTCGATCCCAGGACTCTGAGATCATGACCTGAGCCGAAGGCAGCGGCTTAACCCACTGAGCCACCCAGGCGCCCCTGCATTTCATTTAAATAAAATTTATTTTAAAATAATTTTGCTCATTTTGGATCTTGAGCTTTGCTGTGCTCATATGAAAAGTGAAGTGATAGCTCCATCACCAGAAGTTCTTCACTGTTGTATGTTGCCAGTTTTCTATCAAGACTGTTCAATGTTCAAATTTTTAAAAATTCCAATAATGGCTTAATATTTTTTATTTAAGAAGTGAAATAAAGGTTAATATTTTGAACATTTATAGTAATCAGGAAAAATATATGACAAAACCAATTGTTTATTATAAATTCAACTAAATGGTTCAATATTTAACATGAACAAAGCAATGTTTGGAAATTAAATTTTATTGTAGAAAAGTTAATGAGGTGAAAACAGAAGTTATCAAAAATTTGGAGTTAGATGCATATATATGTGCATACTATATATTACAAACTAAGAATGACTGAAGTTTAATTATTTTTGGTGACAAAAAAATATTTTCAAGTATAGAAATACTTTCTCTTTTTGCTGCCCAGGTAGAAATATTTGAGCCTTTAAAGAATCACTTTGTAAATGAACTTGTCCATTAATAATATTGAAAGATTATGTAAAGGAGTCCTCTAAATTTTGTGTGTATTTTAATCCCTTGTTTTTAACACTCTTTTATTTTAAAAAGTCCAAGTTATGATAATAATTTATGTGAACACTAATGGTGGACATCCAATTGCACAGTTCAAGAATGCAGTTGGGTAGTTGTATACAGAATGCAAAAGGGGTCTAGACCAGATATGTAATTAAGAGGTCAAAAGTTTATAGACGGAAATTTTAAAAGCCATGTCAAGTCAACAGTATATAGATGGAAATTTTAAAGCCTGATTTTTCTTTTTCAGAGTTAAAAAAAAAAAAAAAACAAATAAGAAAACTTTTATAAGTAAAATCATAATCCTCATTTTAAGTGTGTATTAAAAATTGCCCTTCAAAGTGAGTGTCATAACACTGCTTTCAGGGCTGTTGTGTATTACAGAAACTTGTTTTTCTTTTTTCATCGTAGAATATGGCTCAACATAGATAGTTTTGTGAAAACAGACACAAATATCTGGCAGAATAAAATTACATAACTCATTCCTTTCATATTTTTCAGTATTTAATGGGAATTACCATTAGGAGTAGCAACTGCCTACATTATATTTATGATTGCATTCTCCAAGCAGTTTAAAACAGCTGCTAATAGTATTAACTAAAATACCGTACTTTGTTGCAAGAAAAATGCTGACCAAAAAGCAGTTTATACCTACATTTCTCACCACTTGCAGGATTGGGAGCATGGGGGAAACCCCTCTATCTGGTTATTCTTCCAGAAACTTGAAATTAAATGTACAAAAAGTTAAGCACAGATTCCTACCTCTCATAATTCCCCAAATCTTCTATTTTCTATTTCTACTTTGGAGTCATCAATTAGTTTACATTTTAAACTCTCTTCAGATTCTCTCCATTTTGTTTTCTAACTGGCTCTCCAGCCATACTGACTGTAACTTCTGCCATGTTCTCACAACCAATTCTCCACTTCTTTTTTTTTTTTTTTTTTTTTTAAAGATTTTATTTATTTATTTGACAGAGAGAGAGAGAGATCACAAGCAGGCAGAGAGGCAGGCAGAGAGAGGGGAGGAAGCAGGCTCCCCGCAGAGCAGAGAGCCCGATGCGGGGCTCGATCCCAGGACCCTGAGATCATGACCTGAGCCGAAGGCAGCGGCTTAACCACTGAGCCACCCAGGCGCCCCCAATTCTCCACTTCTGATATCCATTTAATTTACTGAAGGATTAAAATATATAAAATATGTTCCTCACTAACATCTGTGCTCCTGGCCTCTTCCATCTCTGGAAACTCCTTACATCATCCTATCAGGTTAATCTTTCTAAAGAAGGTCCCTAAGCACATCACCCTCCACCTAATAGCATTTACACCTTTTTTACAATTATTGGAGAAATTAATATTCCTTAAACTAGTAATTGAATCTCATCTTACTTCCTAAACTCACCTTCTACTTTTCTGTTTTACACAGTATGCTCTAACAAAACGGAACCAGTCACTCTTTTACCACATATAATATGCATTTTCTCTCTTCCATTCCCTTACTGAAATTATTTCTCCTGCCCAATTCTTCCTTCTTTCACTTCTGCATATCAAAATATATGTAATTAAATGTCACCCAGCCTCATCAGTTTGTGTGTAAAATTGAGCTGCTGAACTATCTTTGTACTTAGTTTTCATTTTTTTATTATAAAAGCAATATATATACATGGTTATAAGAATCCAAATTACTAATCCATTTCCTTAAGACTTTTTTCTGCATGTTTATTTATTTTGGTGGTTATTTCCATAAATCCAAAAGAACATGAAATGATTTTATATCAGTTTTTAAAATCTAGATTAATATGGAACATGAAAGGTTTTACCTTCCAAAATTTACATGTTAAACAAATCTTTCTGGTTATCACTTGCAGTACGAAAAATCAGTCTCTAGACATTGGCCTTCCAGTCTATCTGCAGGTTGTTGAATGCTCATTTCAGATCAACTTCAATATAGCCTGGCTCACATTTCTCTCTTTATTTCCCTCCCCATACTTTATTACAAGTTTGAAGAGAGACCCTTCCCTAGACTCCCTGCAATGATAGTCAATAAAAGTGAAAGTTTTAATAAGATCACAGGTAACAAATTGACTTTCCAACACAGAAGATAAGCTGTAACTGCTTTTTTTTAAAAGATTTTATTTATTTAGGGGCGCCTGAGTGGCTCAGTGGGTTAAGCCGCTACCTTCGGCTCAGGTCATGATCTCAGGGTCCTGGGATCGAGTCCCGCATCGGGCTCTCTGCTCAGCAGGGAGCCTGCTTCCCTCTCTCTCTCTCTGCCTCTCTCTCTGCCTGCCTCTCTGTCTACTTGTGATCTCTCTCTGTCAAATAAATAAATAAAATCTTAAAAAAAAAAGATTTTATTTATTTATTTGACAGAGAGAAAGATCACAAGTAGGCAGAGAGGCAGGCAGAGAGAGAGGGGGAAGCAGGCTCCCTCCTGAGCAGAGAGCCTGATGCGGGGCTTGATCCCAGGACCCTGAGATCATGACCTGAGCTGAAGGCAGAGGCTTAACCCACTGAGCCACCCAGGCACCCGAAGATGTAGCTGCTTTTAATTACAGTTACTTTTTGATCCAGTCCAACATTTCAAAATGTTCAGGAAATGACTCTCCCAGCCCAGCTCTTGGTCTGCCTCTATGGCTAAAGTCATCTTATCTTTTCCAAGAGGAATGCCCTTAGACACGTCTACACTGCTCAGAGTGTGGTTGCAGAAATCTTGCAGGACAGAGAAAGGCATGGTGTGGCCCTCCTCTAAGTCAAAGTCTATCTCCTGAAGCCTCATTTTCTGTCTTCAGATCTATCTGAAGACAAATAAAAATCAGAATATCTCCTTCTTTTAAGAGTGATCTGCAGGGTGGTCTTGCCTTACAGCCTTTAAAATTGTAACCTCCTGAATGTACATTATTCCTATTCCTAACAAAAATTAGATTGTTCAGACATGTAAAAAATACCATATGTAGGATAAGTGCTATGGTCTAGGCAGAGCTTTTGCAATTATCAGATTCTTCCATTTGTTAACTTTATATAAATGAGATTTGAGTATTTCATTAAGTCTTACCACAGTCTTCCAGCTCTGAACTTATAGGATGCTACACACACACACACACACACACACACACACACACACTTTTCACACACTCTGGTCATAAAGGATAAGCATAGTAGAGATTAAATTCACACTTAAAAAGGATACTTTTCACTAGGAGAAATATCTGTAGAAACGCAACTTTTCTTATCACAATAGTGGTCTCTTAAAGGATCACAGAGAAAATAAAGATTTCTTGGCTTCATAGAACTTCATATAATTCCAAAACCATATTATATTGTTATTTTATTTTTTGAAACAGCTTCAGGAGAATAGATATTATTTCTTCTTTGAATGTTTGATAGAATCCCCCAGGGAATCCATCAGGCCCTGAACTCTTGTTTTGGGGGAGGTTTTTGATTACTGCTTCAATTTTGTTACTGGTTATTGGTCTGTTCAGCTTGTCAGTTTCTTCCTGCCTCAATTTTGGTAGTTCATAGATTTCCAGGAAGGCATCCATTTATTCCAGGTTGCTTAATTTATTGGCATATAGCTGTTGATAATAATTTCTGATAATTGTATTCATTTCCTTGGTGTTAGTTGTGATCTCTCCCTTTTCATTCATAATTTTATTAATTTGGGTCCTTTCTTTTTTCTTTTGGAGAAGTTTGGCCAGTGGCTTATCAATTTATTCTTTCAAAGAACCAACTTCCAGTTTGGTTAATGTGTTCTATTATATATCTGGTTTCTAATTCATTGATATCTGCTCTAATCTTTATTTTCCTTTTCATACATGGGTTAAGTTAAATTTGTTATTAATTCTCCAGATCTTTAAGGTGTAAAGATACTTCGTGTATTTGGGATTTTTCTATTTTTTGAGTGAGGCTTGGATGGGTATTTCCCCCTTAAGACCACTTTTGTTGTATCAAAACCACATTGAGGTACCACCTTACACAGTTAGAATGGCAAAAATTCACAGAAAGAAAGAAACAAGTGTTGGAGAAATTGTGGAGAAAGAGGAACACTTATACTGTTGGCAGGAATGCAAGTTGGTGCAGCCACTTTGGAAAACAGTGTGGAGATTCCTCAAAAAATTAAAAATAGAGCTACTCTATCACCCAGCAATGGCACTACTGGGTATTTACCCAAAAGATACAGATGTAGTGAAAAGAAGGACCACATGCAGCCCAATGTGCATAGCAGCAATGTCCACAATAGCCAAACTGTAGAAAGAGCCGATATGTCCTTCAACAGATGAATGGATGAAGAAGATTGTCGTCCATATACACAATGGAATATTACTCAGCCATCAGAAAGGATGAATACCCAACATGTTGTTTGCATCATATGTCATATATCATATGTTGTTTGTATCAACATAGATGGGACTGGAGGAGATTATGCTAAGTGAAATAAGTCAAACAGAGAAAGTCAATTATCATATGATTTCACTTATTTGTGGAACATAAGGAATTTCACAGAGGATGTTAGGATAAGGAAGGGGAAAATGAAGCAGGGGGAAATTAGAGTAGGAGATGAACCATGAGAGACTACAGCTCCGGGAAATAAACTGAGGGTTTTAGAAAGGAAGGGGATGGGGAGATGGGTGAGCCAGGTGATAGGTATTAAGGAGGGTACAGATTGCATAGAACACTGGGTGTTCTATGCAAACAATGAATCATGGAACACTACATCAAAAATTAATGACGTACTTATGGTGACTAACATAACATAACAAAAAAAATCAGAAAAAAGGATTGTTGCTTTATTCTGATACATCTTATGGAAAAGAAAGCTATTTGGCTTACTTAAGTTATTGTACTTTTTGTTTCTCTGTTTTGTAACTTTCTTGCTATGGTCATCAGATCCTTAGTACTAAAACTTAGAAGTTCCAGCTCAAAGAACCAAGTCTTTCCTCAACTTCTTAAAAACATGGCAAAAGGGAAGATTTCCTGTTCTTGTGGCTGAGAAAGACAGCCTATTTTGAGAATCATGCAGAGAGGTCTTTACTTATATGTCTAGAGGATGATGCCAGGTGAATGAGGACAGAAGAGAGTGAAAGAACTACATCTTTTTTTTCTTTTTTTTTATAACAAGGTGTTAAAATTTTATAATAAGACATGGCATACCAAAGGTAGGTGACACTCACTTCAAAATGCAGAATTTACTAAGGAAATGATTAACACATTCCATGACAGTTGGACCTCATAGTCAAGACAAAGTTATAAAAGAAGCCAAGATATGAACTTTGAAGAAAGGATTTAGTCACATTATTTTAAGAAAAAATGCACTTTATAGTATTTCCAAACTTTGCTGCAATAATGTCTCCTTTCCAAATATACATTAAGTACATTGACACTCTCCATGTAGAGGTAAAGTCTAATTCACTCTTTGAATCCAGGTAGTACTCTGACTCACTTGTAACCAATAGAAGTGGCAAAAGTGACACTACATGTTTTCTGAGGCTCTGCCATAACAGATAATGAAGCTTCCATCTTTTCACCTAGGATACGAATTTTGGAACCTAAACCACAATGTTTACAGTCCAACTACCCTGAGGCCACCAGAAGGGCCAAATTAAGTGTCTGTCCAAAAGCTTCAGTTGTGGTCCCAATTAATAAGCCACATTAGGGTTAGAGCCTGGGTAGCTCAGTGGGTTAAAGCCTCTGCCTTCGGCTCAGGTCATGATCTCAGGGTCCCGGGATGGAGCCCCACATCGTGCTCTCTGCTCAGCAGGGAGCCTGCTTCCCCCTCTCTCTCTCTCCCTTCCTCTCTGCCTACTTGTGATCTCTAGCTGTCAAATAAATAAATAAATCTTAAAAAACAAAAAAACACAGCAGCTTCTAGATGATTCCATATTCTAATGATCAAGTCATGTCCCAATTCCAAGTGTGCCCAGGATAAGGCTCAGATATCACAGCAAGAAAAGTCATCCCCATTGTGTGATGTCTGAATTCCTGACCTGAAGAATCTTCAAATACAATAGAATTAATTTTTACACCACCGAGTTTTAAAATGGTTTGTTACATAGCGATAGCCAATTACAACTTATATAGAGTACTATACTCTTAGTACAAAAGGGAGAGGTGGAGAGTCCCTGAAGGTCACCTGAGACCTAAAGTATTCCTGAAGCCCAATATACATTCTCTGTAGCTGGAGAAACCTAGGACTGACACTTAATGCAATCAAAGTGGTTATGGCAGACTAAAAGGGAGAAGCCAGAGACCTATAATAGGAAATGAACATTTACACTGATAACAGGGAATATGTGACTGTTTCCTGTGAACCAGAGATAGGTAAAGTGGAAGAGGCATAGGATCTTTTCAATGTCCTATCAAAGAAGACTGCCTAAGAAAATGAGGGAATTTTACAACTAATGCCTGAGTGTGGAGCTGAGATAAAAGTATCCAGCTGAAGGAGAGGTACCTTGAAGGATCTTTGGTTAGAAGAACCCAGCAAGGTATTTTTGAAGAACCTTGAAAATCATCCAGGATAGAAGGAGTTTTAAGAATCTGAAAGATTTGAAGAGTTAAGAAGCCTGCTTACAACAGAACAAGCCAAGAAATTTCTTGTTCTCTCCTTGACTTTCTTCCAAAAATTCAGTTATAGTTAGGGAACAGATTAGAAGAAAATGTAAAAAGAGAAAAAACAAAATCAAATGAAAAACAAAACAAAACAAAACAAAACAGACCTTTTGTAGAAAAGGAGAATGTAATTCAGTAGTATCTGTACATTTAACCTCTAGTAACTGACTGGAAAGCAAAGAATATGGTCCCAGACACAGATGGACAGATGTGATTGTCAGTTAGTGCTAGTCCTCTTTAGATTTCCCCCTATTTTCTCAATGAAATACTTATTAGGAACATCACCAGGATTGGAGGTGGTGGAGAATATACAGGTTTGAGGAGAAAGGAGGAGTTTTAAAATAATCATCAGGAAGATTGATTGAACTAGTAACTCTTTAGTGACAGAATTAATAATTCATTTGAGGTTGGTGTCAAGAATTTAAAGTGATTAAGACTCAGTGTACTTATCTATTAATCATGAACTATGTTCAGTTGTTGGATGGGCGCACAGAATAAGTAAACAGTTGGATTTAGCCAGTCTTGAGGTTTACCAGATGAGGGTGATGAATAGTAACTCAAAAGGGAGTGATTATAATCAGTACTTTAAAATTTAAGCTGGGTAAGGAGAATAGTGAGGACATGGGTTATGATGAAGAAAAGTAGAAGGCAAGTAAGATCAAAGCTGGAGATTTTGAACCATTGGAGAGGGGTTAGGAGAGGAAATGAGTTAGAAAGATAGCAAATAATTGCTATTTTTTTTAGTTGCTATCTTAATTTAGTAAATTAACAATATACTTGAAGTTTAAAATATATTGACCAATTATTAGGTGAAGTTTGTATTGTACAGAATTATGTATTATTTATTTTATAGAAATAATAATTAGGATATTAAACACATTAGAAGGACCAAGGATATATCACTGAGTTCTTTATATCCCATATGTCACATTTCTCAGTTATGCTAATTATGGAGGCATTCAGAAGGAAATTTTCACAACTAAAATATTTTACAAATTTTTGCTGCATTCAAAAGATACATTTACAAATTTTCTGTTTTTAATGAAAAAGTTTGCTCTAGTCAACCTACCCATATTAATATAGAAATTTTAAATGTGCAAATATAATGTTTGTTCTGAGTGTCAAACTATTCTGACAGGCATTGGGAGGGCTAGTAATTATAATATTTTGGAATTTGTGGAAAAATCCACTTTGTTATTTAATTTTAATGAATACATATCTTTTTTCCCAATATACATACATATTCTGGCACACTTATTAACATTTAAAAAAGATAAGATACAATCAGATAGGTAATGAATGTACAGAATTGTATTCCATCTTCTCAATATGAATTACAATCTAATTTTTAAACAATATATATGACATTTATTATTCTACATATCCTTACCTTTCCAGTTTTTCTTTATAAAGGACTTAATTTATTCACCAAAGCCTGCAATTTTCAGATTATTTTTAGATACAGAGGCCATTAAGCCTTGCTGCATAAATGGTAAATGATGACACCATGAAAATAATCTTTTAACATTACTTTATGAATATGTATGGCATTATTATAATATTCATTTCTCAAAACTTCCTTATAAACAGGATAAATACAAATAAAACAAGTAGTAGTTACTATAATCATATTGGTTCTGTACATAAATTTTATATGAATAATTTATAGAAAAATACTTAAAAAATGAAATTATCTGCTAGTTGTCCAGAAGAGCACTTATTTTTTTTTAAATTTTAGAAAGTTTTCTTTGCTTCTAAGTAATAGAAAAACACAAGAAGATATATCGTAGTAGGGGTGAAAGATGCCAACAAAAAAATTCAAATTCTTTCTCTACAGTTTTCAGGAATAATGTTGAAAAATTAAAAACAAAAACAATAATAAGCTAAATCTGCCACCTGCTGATTTTATACTTCAAATGTGGAACTAATTAAGTAGGCACTTTTTTTAAAAATCTTTGTCTTCATTATCAGCTTTGAATCCCACTATATATAGGGGTTTTATTGTCAAAGGTATTATACTTTGAAAAAACTAGATGAATCATGGGTGTCATTTCTTATAATTTCATTCATAATTTTTTTCTCAAAGCAGTTCATAATTATAGTTATTAGATATCAATTGTAAATGCCTTACATAACAATAATGATGATATGATTTTAAATTTCTCCCAGAGCATGGCATGTGAATTTAAATTGCCCAACTTCGGTAGAGAGGAATATTTTTTTAATGTTGCTGACTCCCTATTTTTTTTTAAATTTTTTTAAAGATTTTTATTTGTTTGACAGACAGAGATCACAAGCACATAGAGAGGCAGGCAGAGAGAGAAGGAGGGGAAGCAGGCTCTCCACCAAGCAGACAGCCCAATATGGGGCTCGATCCCAGGACCCTGGGACCATGACCTGAGCTGAAGGCAGAGGCTTTAACCCACTGAGCCACACAGGTGCCCCCTTTTTAAAATTTTTATTAACATAAAATGTATTATTTGCCCCAGGGAAATCATCAGGTTTACACATTTCTTAGCACTCACTATAGCACATAACCTCCCCAATGTCCATAACAGAGCCACCCTATGCCTCTGCCTAACCCACCAGCAACCCTCAGTTTGTTTCCTGAGATTAAGAGAAACTTGTGATTTGTCTCCTATCTTGTTTCATTTTTTCCCTCCCTAACCCCCACAACTCCCTGCCTTGCCTCTCAAATTCCTCATATAAGAGAGATCATATGATCATTGTCTTTCTCTGATTGACTTTTTCACTTAGCATGATACCCTCTAGTTCCATCCATGTCATTGCAAATGGCAAGTTTTCATTTCTTTTCATGGCTGCATAGTATTCCACTGTATATATATACCACTACTTCTTTATCCATTCATCTGTTGATGGACATCTAGGTTCTTTCCACACATTGGCTATTGTGGACATTGCTACTATAAACATTCAGGTGCATGTGCCCCTTTGGACCACTACATTTGTATCTTTAGGGTAAATACACAGCAGAGAAATTGCTGGGTTGTGGGGTAGCTCTATTTTCAACTTTTTGAGGAATTTCCATACTGCTCTCCAGAGTGGCTACAGCAGTTACCATTTCCACCAATAGTGTAGGAGGGTTGACCTTTCCTCCACATCCTCACCAACATCTGTCATCTCCTGACTTGTTAATTTTAGCCATTCTGACTGGTGGGAGGTGGTATCTCACTGTGGTTTCTGTTTGTATTTTCCTGACGCTGAGTGATGTGGAGCACTTTTTCATGTGTCCGTTGGCCATTTGGATGTCTTCTTTGCAGAACTGTCTGTTCATGTCTTCTGAGCATTTCTTGATTGAACTGTTTGTTCTTTGGGTGTTGAATTTGCTAAGTTCTTTATAGATTTTGGATACTAGCCCTTTATCTGATATGTCGTTTGCAAATATCTTCTCCCATTCTGTCAGTTGTCTTTTGGCTTTGTTGACTGTTTCCTTTGCTGTGCAAAAGCTTTCAATCTTGACGAAGTCCCAATAGTTGATTTTTGCCCTTGAATCCCTTGCCTTTGACGATGTTTCTAGGAAGAAGTTGCTGTGGCTGAGGTCAAAGACGTTGCTGCCTGTGTTCTCCTCAAGGATTTTGATGGATTCTTGTCTCACATTGAGGTCTTTCATCCATTTTGAGTCTATTTTTGTGTGTGGTGTAAGGAAATGGTCCAGTTTCATTCTTCTGCATATCACTGTCCAATTCTCCCACACAATTTGTTGAAGAGACATTTTTCCATTGGACATTCTTTCCTGCTTTGTTGAATATTAGTTGACCATAGAGTTGAGGGTTCATTCCTGGGCTTTTATTCTGTTGCATTGATCTGTGTCTCTGTTTTTGTGCCAGTACCATACTGTCTTGAGGGTGACAGCTTTGTAATAGAGCTTGAAGTCTGGAATTGTGAAGCCACCTTCTTTGGCTTTCTTTTTCAACATTCCTCTGGCTATTTGTTTGTTGTTGTTGTTGTTGTTGTTTTTTCTGGTTCTATATGAATTTTATGTTTATTTGTTCCATTTCTTTAAAAAAAATGGATGGTATTTTGATAGGGATTGCATTAAATGTGTAGATTGCTTTAGGTAGCATAGACATTTTCACAATATTTGTTCTTCCAATCCATGAGCATGGAAAGTTTTTCGATTTCTTTGTGTCTTCCTCAATTTCTTTCATGAGTACTTTATAGTTTTCTAAGTATAGATTCTTTGCCTCTTTGGTTAGGTTTATTCCTATGTATCTTATGGTTTGGGGTACAATTGTAAATGGGATCAACTCCTTCATTTCTCTTCCTTTTGCCCTGCTGTTGAGTCATGAAATGCATCTGATTTCAGGGCACTAATTTTATATCCTGGCACTTTACTGAATTCTTTTATGAATTCTAGCAGTTTTGGAGTGGAATCCTTTGGGTTTCCCACATAAAGTATCATATCATCTGCAAAGAGTGAGAGTTTGACCTCTTTTTGATTCTTTTTGATTCAAATGCCTTTTATTTCTTTTTGTTGTCTGATTGCTGAAGCTAGGACTTGTATTACTATGTAGAATAGCAGTAGTGATATTGGACAGCCCTGCCATGTTCCTGACCCTGGGGGAAAAGCTCTCAGTTTTTCCCCATTAAGAATGGTATTCACTGTGAGGTTTTCACCTAGATAGCTTTTATGATATTGAGGTATGTACAGTGTGAAGAGTTTTGATAAGAAAGAATGCTGTACTTTGTCGAAGGCTTTCAGCATCTATTGAGAATATCATATGGTTCTTGTTTTTTTCTTTTATTAATGTATTTTAGCACATTGTTTTGTAGATGTTGAACCAACCTTGCAGCCCAGGAATAAAACCCATTTGGTTGTGGTGAATAATTCTTTTAATGTACTGTTGGATACTATTGGCTAGTATTTTGGTGAGAATTTTTGAATCAGTGTTCATCAAGGATATTGGTCTGTATTTCTCCTTTTTGGTGGGGACTTTGTCTGGTTTTGGGATCAGGGTAATGCTGGCCTCATAAAATACGTTTGAAAGTTTTCCTTCCATTTCTATTTATTGGAAAAGTTTCAGAGAATAGATATTAATTTTTCTTTAAATGTTTGGTAGAATTACCCTGGGAAGCCATCTGGCCCTGGACTCTTGTTTGTGGGAGATTTTTGGTGACTGCTTTAATCCTCTTACTGGTTACAGATCTGTTCAGGTTTTCTATTTCTTCCTGGTTCTGCTTTGGTAGTTTATGTATCTAGGAATGCATCCATTTCTTCCAGATTGTCAAATTTGATGGTGTATAGTTGCTTGTAATATGTTCTTATAATTGTTTGTATATCTTTGGTGTTGCGTTGTGATTTCTCCTCTTTCATTCATGATTTTGTTCATTTGGGTCCTTTTCTTTTCTATTTGATAATTGTGACCAGGGGTTTGCCAGTCTTATTAATTCTTTCAAAGAACCAGCTCATAGTTTCATTGATTTGTTCTACTGTTCTCTTGGTTTCTATTTCATTGATTTCTGCTCTGATCTTTACTATTTCTCTTGTCCTTCTGGGTCTAGGCTTTCTTTGCTGTTCTTTCTCCAGGTCCTTAAGGAGTAGTGTTGGGTTGTGCACTTGAGACCTTTCTTGTTTCTTGAGAAAGGCTTGTATGGCTATATACTTTCCTCTTAGGACCCCTTTTGCTGGGTCCCAAAGATTTTTGAACAGTTGTGTTTTCATTTCCATTTGTTGCCATGAATTTTTTCAATTCTTCTTGAATTTTCTGGTTGACCCATTCGTTCTTTAGTAGGATGTTCTTTATCCTCCATGTATTTGTCTTTTTTCCAACTTTCCTCTTGTGATTGTGTTCTACCTGCAGAGCATTGGTCTGAATATATGCAGGGAATGATCCCAATCTTTTGTTACTGGTTGAGACCTGATTTGTGACCCAGGGCCCAGGGTGTGATCTATTCTGGAGAATGTGCCATGTGCACTAGAGATGAATGTGTATTCTGTTGCTTTGGGATGGAATGTTTTGAATATATCTGTGATGTCCATTTGCTCCCATGTTTCATTTCAAGCCTTTTCTTCTTGTTGTTCTTTTGCTGAGCTATTCTGTCCATTTCAGTCCTCTACTATTATTGTATTACTGTCAATGTGTTTTTTTTATTTTGTTATTTTGTCATTAATGATTTATAGGCCTGCCACATCTCTGTGCATAGGTCTGCTGCCTATCTAATATTTCTCCCATTGTATGTTACAGACCTCTTGTCACAAACTGCTTTCAGGATTTTTTCTTTTTTTTTTTTTTCTTTTTTTTTTTAAAGATTTTATTTTTATTTATTTGTCAGAGAGAGAGAGGGAGAGAGAGCAAGCACAGGCAGACAGAATGGCAGGCAGAGGCAGAGGGAGAAGCAGGCTCCCTGATGAGCAAGGAGCCTGATGTGGGACTCGATCCCAGGACGCTGGGATCATGACCTGAGCCGAAGGCAGCTGCTTAACCAACTGAGCCACCCAGGCGTCCCGAGGATTTTTTCTTTTTCACTAAGACTTGTAACTGGGTGTGGACCTATTTTTATTGCTTTTGAGGGGAGTTCTATATATATTAGACCAGTGAATAGAACAGAGTCATTCACTTGATTTGGGGTGTATTCTGGACTCTTAGAAGAAACTACCTCCCAAAATTTTAAAGAAAGAGAAAGTTATATATATACAAAAATTAGGGGAAACATGATGATGGGATGGAATTTGACTGAAAGATGAAAATTTAAAAAGATTCTAAAAAAAGGAATTGATGAGACATGTTGGTTGGAAAATAAAAAAGGAAAAAAAAAGAGAGAAAATGTGATCAGGCTGTAGACTAGAACAGAGCCATACCCTAGATCTGGGCATATTTTGATCAATTAGAATAATCTCTATCCCAAAATTTTAAAGAAAAAACATCCTATATGTATATAAAAAATAAGGTTAAATACAATGATGGGATAAAATATCACTATAATAATGAAAATTTAAAAGATTTTTTTAAAAGATATCGACAAAATAGTTTAAAAATCTTAAAAAAGGAAAGAGGATACATTAAAAGAAATAGACTTAGAAAAAAATAAAATTAAAAAAAATTAACTTTGCAAGACTAAAGGATCATGGGGGAAAAGCCATGAATTCTATGTGTTGCTTTCCCCATCTCTGGAGTTCCACAGTTCTCTTTGATCGGTGAACTTGGTCTTCACTGGATATTCTTGCTGCTCTTCTTGGGGAGGGGCCTGTTGTAGTGACCCTCAAATGTCTTTGTCTGAGGCAGAATTGCACCACCCTTGCCAGGGGCCAGGCTAAGTAATCTGCTCTGGTTCACTCTCAGGAGTTTTTGTTTCCTGAATGCTTTCCATAGATATTTGGAGGACAGGAATGAAAGTGGCGGCCTCCCAGTCTCTGGCCCAGAGGAGCTGAGAGCTCAGGACTCCACCCCTTAGTGTGTCCTCAGAGAAGAGCAGTCAATCCCTTCCATCTTCCTAGTCTTCGACTGCACTCTGTGATCACCCAGCCTGTGACCAAGTGTTTCTATCTCTGGTGCACAGCCCTATTTGGACTCTCCAAACCCAGCAGATTCCTGCCATGTGCTCCTGGAGGAGGAAGGGGGGGGTGTTTCCAGATCTGCCACTTGTGGGGTCCTTGCTTGAAGAGCAGTGGTCCAACTGTGCTTCGGATCATGGTTTAAGGTAACCCCAACCTGAGAGCTCACTGCTTGGCTCCATCTCTGTAGCTGGCTTCCCCGCATGGATACATGGGAGCTCTGCCACACTCAGACACCCCAGGTCTTTCTTTGACCCTGCAGATCCTGAGACCACACTGTCCCCACGAGCACTCCACCCCCACTTAGCCTCTGGAGTGATGTCCCTCAGTGGAGCAGACTTCTGAAAGTTCTGATTTTGTGCTCTGCTGTTCCTCTGCTTGCTAGGAGCCAGCCCCTCCCTCTGCAGTCTATCTTCCCATCACTTTGGATTCACTTCTCTGCATGTCCTACCTTCCAGAAAGTGGTCAATTTTCTGTGCCTAGAATTGCTGCTCTTCTTGTATTGATCTCCTATTGAGTCTGTAGGTGTTTGGAATGGTTTGGTAAGTGTCTAACTGAACTTCTGGGACCTAGTGATATTTCAGTCTCCTACACCTCCAAGGTCTTGCTTCCTCCTTGAAAGGAATACTTTTAATAGGAGACAATTCTCATGCATTTCTATCTAACTTTGGTGGCTTACATGGATGACAGTATGTTTATTTTTGTAGAAATTAATTAAACTTTATGACCAATTAATGGGGTATTCTCCATGAGTCTTACACTCTGCTTTAGGTAAGTAATATAAAGAGTTACTGCAACAAAGGAAATAGTGGGGTAGGTTTTAAAATTAGGATCTGGATGGCTAACTTGGTTAAGGTCTGACTCTTGATTTTGGCTTGGGCCTTGATCTCATGGATGTGGAATCAACCCCACAGTTGGGCTCTACACTCATTGCAGAGTCTGCTTGAAATTCTCTCTCTCCTCCTTCTCTTACCCCTAGCCTTTCTTGTGCAATGTCTCCCAAATAAATTGAATGAATGAATGACTGAATGAATGAATAATAAGATCTTTTAAAAAATACATAAAATTATTATTTTAGTAGGAAAACCTCTGTAAAAAATTGGTATCACTTTTTTGAAAATAAATGAGCACTATCTATTATATCTATATTATGTATTATTACATATATATTATATATAATAGATGTATTCTATATACATTTTAAAAGATATATATCTTAATTTTTGTTTTCCCTCAGAACAATTCTGTGCTTTAATATCTGTTTCAAAGGAAAATATTTAATTTTTGGAATTTCAGTCCCAGTAGAAGGATGAAAAACATTAACAACAGTAACAGCAAAGCTGTTAAAAAGGCACATTTGAGTAAATGATAAATGTAATGAGAGAAGAGTGCTAACTCAAGCAAATCTGATTTTAAGCTCAGGCTCTAGTGTTTATTTTCTTTTTAAGTTTGAAAAGTTGCTTACTCCTTATGGGACTCTAATTTCCCATTTACATAGTGAACATACTACCTAACTTAAGGGTTGTTTTGGACACAAGAAGAAAACTATAAAGAGGGTATGGCAGAGTCCTCAAATATAGAAGTCACTCCATGGTTGCTAATCATTTCCGTTTGCAGTCCACCTGAAGTCCTCTCATAAATGTAGCTTCCTGTTTATGACTTCTTACTTGATTTTGTACTACAGAGTAGGGTGGATCTTGTTTTAAAGGCTAAAAAGCAGCCAGAAGATGTTCTATCCCTTTAGTAAGAAAGGCAGTGACAGTCTAACTATGTGAACCCATTAGGTATCATTATTACTCAATTAATGTAAAATTAATATTCTAAAAATGTTTAAAAAGTGACCTTAAGGGTGACAATTCTGGAAATCCTAGGCAAATTCGTATGACAGACATGATAAAGTTTTCAAATGACAGCAGAGATAGTTTCCTGTCCTTTCTACATAACATTGTTTTGTATCATGGCTTCATTAGTGTAACATTTTATAATTCCTTTCCAAAAAAAAAAAAAAAGGTTGTATTATCCTTATTTATGAATAGCAAAAAAAAAAAAAGATTAGGTCATTTGCCAAGATTATTAAACTAGTAATTGGTGCACAGATCCCAAGATACCTGATTTTGGGGTATGTTCTTAAGCTTTCTTTAAATATTGTGTATCTCTGTGTCACCCATTATTCATAAACAAAGGCTTTCTGTACTGAAATGTTTGAGGAAAGCCCATCAGTGAGGTTGGCCATTAGCAAAGCAGTAAAACAGGAAAGATTTTTTTTTTAAATTTTCTATTCCACTTCTTTTTCATTGTGTTTTTAACTTGGAAGTGGATTTTCATAAATAGAAGTATCTATAAACTTCAAACACTGAAAATTAGAATATTACCTGAAATATTTCTGTGAATATTAGTCTGACTTACATAAAGATGTATAAAGACTTTATGCAGTCATGTTTCTAAAAAATATAAACAATTCTATATAGAGAATGTATTATAGGTTTTGTTTCCAGTTTTCAATTTTTTAAAAAAATTTTAACAGCTTTATTGATATATAATACATATAACATGCAATTCACTCATTTAAAGTATTCTAGTATTTTTTATTTGTCCTCATTTCTGGCACAAATCTCCCTAAAACTCTTGGAATTTCCTAAGTGATGAGGGCAATGAAAGTGTCTTTTATTATATTAATGACATAATTTAGGATGGGGGTTTGCTTGCCAGTAGAATCACCAATACGATTGAAAGGTTGGAACTTCCAGTCCCTCTCACTCCATAACCTTTGAGGAGCAGAGAGGGGCTAGAAATTTAATTGATCACCATTGGCTAGGGAGTTAATCCATCACGACTATTTTCAAACAAGAAAAGAGACTTAACTACAATAAAAACAAAAGCATTTGGGGATCTCACAATTGCAAGGTGGGAGACATAGATTTGTTCAGCAACCCAAATAGTACCTCCCTATACACACACACACACACACACACACACACACACACGCCCAGGAAACAAAAGTCAGAGGTTTTTAAAGACAAAAGGGAATGTTTGCATATGTTGTTTACAAAGTATTGATGACAGAAAACTAATTTTGGCTGAATGTGATTGGTTACTAAGCCCATCATTAAGCAAAGTCTCTTACAGTAACAAGTTGTTAGGTTTTCAGGCGGAGTCCTTGAAATATTTATGGTTTGGCCCAGTTCGGAAGTTCATGGTTCTACCTGGTGAGGACATGCATAGGCCCATCTTCTTAATGGCCCCCCAGCTCCCTTTTATATAAATGACCCCATTTCATTTCACCTTTTACACTATTTAATAAAATACCCAAAGGAGAGGGTTAGGAGAGCTTCTGGTTTGGTGAACATGTGGAGATGAGGTGCTGGGAGAATGGTACCCCAGGGCAGAGCATGGAAGCTTTGCACCCATTCCCCCTACTTTACCCTGTGTATCTTTTTCATCTGGCAGTTCCTAGTTATATTTTTTTATAATAAACTCTCAGCCTAGTAAGTAAAATATTCTTTGAGTTTTGTGAGCCACTCTAGCAAATTAATCAAATCCATGGATGGGATCATGGGAACCTTTGATTTATAGCCAGTTGGTCAAAAGTACAGGTAACAACCTGGGTTTGTGATTGGTGTCTGAAGTGGAGGGAGGTCTTGTGGGACTGAGCCTTTTACTTGTGGGATCTAGTGCTACTCTAGGTAGATCCTGTCAGAACTGAGTTGAATTGCACCCTGCTGGCATTTGAGAATTGCTTGGTGTTCTGTGATAAATAACCCCTACATATACACATGCATGTGCACATGCACACACACATGCACACACACACATACACACATTGGAATTGAGTCTGGAAACCCAAAGACCATGTGAAAATAATTGAATGATCTTTACCTCTCTCCATTCACAAAATGAATTCCAGATGGATTAAAGACTTACATGTGAAAACTAAGTTTTAATATTTCAAACATAATGTAGAGTAGCTTTTATAAAGTATATACACACAAAAAATCCCCACAAACCATGAGATATATAAATTTATCTACAGCAAAATAAAAAAAACAAATTTATGTGAGCAAAAAGACACTAAAAAGTAAACATCAGCAATAGATTGGCAGAAGAAATTTTAAACATAAAATCAAAGTATTACTCATAATACAAAAATAATTGTTAAAAATAGTAATATAATATCTCACCCCCAAAACACAAACAAAGTTCCAAAGACTATTTATTGAAAACTCAAAAATACAAAGTATGGGAAATTGGATCAGCAAAGATTCAGTATTACTTGAAACTAGGGAAATGAAAATATTTCTAAAACTATGAGATACCATTTCACACTTAACAGATTGGGGGAAAACCTATAGTTCCAAATACTACCTAGAATATGGGAAATATAAACAGTCTATGTGCTCATCATAAATTATATAATGGGTATAATAATTTTGTATAGCACTTTGTCAGTAGCTGATAGAACTGATAATGTGCTTTTCCAACACTCCAGCAAAACAACTTCTATGAATACTTGCTGGAAGAAATTTCAAGTAATGCACAAGAAATCCTGCCCAGAGATGTTAATTGAATTGTTTGTGGTTAAAAGAAATTAGAAACCACAAAAATACTCATCAAAAGAAAATAGATAAGTAACTTTTTGATCATATGATACAAAATTGTCTTGCATTTAAAATGAGTTAGCCAGAATTACAGGCATTTAGATGGGAAAGTTTTTGAACACAATATTTAGTGAACACATTCCTGAATGACATAAATGATGTAGCATTATTTATATAAAAGTTAACATTTACTTAAATCTTAATACAATATTATATGTTCCCTTGGGTTCCACAAATGTGTAGTAGAATGTAAAACCTACATGGAAAGGATTCAAGTCTCCTCACGATGGGGGCTATGCTTGGGGTGTTTTGTTTGTGTGGGAGGGAGTACTGTATTTCTATTGTTTTTTAAATTTGAAAAATCTGAAGCACATATGACAATATTAATATTTGTTATGATAAGGTAGGAGTGGATAGGTATTAAATTACTGTTTTTATTTATGTTTGAAATATCGTATATAACTTTCTTTTTTTTTAAGATTTTATATATTTATTTGACAGACAGAGAACACAAGTAGACAGAGAGGCCGGCAGAGAGAGAGGAGGAAGCACGCTCCCTGCTGAGCAGAGAGCCTGATGCGGGGCTCGATCCCAGAACCCTAGAATCATGACCTGAGCCAAAGGCAGAGGCTTTAACCCACTGAGCCACCCAGGTGCCCCAGTATATTACTTTCTTATAGATGCTGTTACAGATTACCACAAATCAGTAGCTTTAAACTACAGATATTTATTATCTCACATTCTAAGGCCAAAATTCCAAGTTTCATCAGGGTCAAATCTAAGCTTGACAGGACCATACTTCCTGAGAAGGTTCTAGGGGAGAATTGACCCTTTGCTTCTTTAGCTTCTGTTGGGTGCTGGCACTCCTTGACTGTTAGTCCATCACTTCCTTCTCTGCCTCGGTTTTTATACCACCTTCTCTGTATGTCTCATCTCCCTCCACATCTCTTATGAGGACCCTTGTGATGGTATGTAAGGCCCACATAGATTATCCAGGATAATTCTGAAAAAAATTTATCATGTAAGGTAACATGCACAAGTTTCAGGAACTAGAACCTGAAATCTTTGAGTGCTACCATTTAGTCCACTACAATTTATACAAATAAAAGGAAAGAAATCAGACCAAAGAACACTATTTCTTTCCTTTCTTCATTGTTTGTGTGTATGTGGTGGGGGGGATAATTTATTTTTTCTGTTTTCAACAAATATTTTCAGGGGACCTGTTATATAGCAGGTATACTTTAAACAGGGTACAATACTTTAAAGAGGGTACAATAGTGAATAAGATAAACAAGGCACCAGACTTAAAGAATCTTGTGTGGGAGTGTGAAGGAGCCATGGTCAGTAATTATGTAAATAAACCACTATAAAGTATGATAAAGACTATAAAAGAAATATACAGTGAGTGATCAAAAATATAAAGGAATGCAAGAAAGCTGCTTTGTTACTTTTCCAGGGAAAGACTTTCCGTTTGGGGACCATTTAACTTGTGATTAAGAGCTTAAGAGATGGTAGTAATAAAGAACCAAGGAAAGGGCTGATAAAGTTATAATATCTATAAAATTTGCAAAGTCTTATATGTAGAATTTTCTATGTCTAAATTATTTCTAACAATTTTAGCCAACTTGCTTTATTGTCTTCGAAAACAACAACAATCAAAACACATGATTCAAACTAGATATTTTACAGGATGGATTTTTTTATTCATATGCAATGGAAAAAACTTTCTTTCTTCTAGTAAATTCAGTCAATTAATATGTATATTTAGCTGCTATGTAATAGTATTTGGCCAAAAATGCATTAAGAAGAGATGCATTTATTTCTATGCAAAAAATAGTCACATTTTTTACTGCTAATGAAAGAAGAAAAAATTCTTACTGCAAAACATTAACAAATTACAGGAATAAAAATAACTTGAGAGTCTTACCCTTTCATATATTTCATATATATATGCATATATAATTCATATTATATTTTATATAAATATCTCCATGGAGATGATGAAAATCTCCATGCCTGCAAGAAATAATAACAAGACAACTTATTGAACAAAAATAATTTTGGGGTGAGGAAAGGTGAATTTTACTAGGGGATACTGAAGAGAAATATAACCAGGAAACATAACCAACAGATAAGTGGCAGGAGGTCATTAACCACTGGCAATGCTAATTTTTTGTGTGAATTTAAAATGAAGAGTATGTAAAGATGCTTTTTAAAAGTGTATGCCTTCTAAGTCCAATGTCATGGAAGTTAAAAATGTTACAAGAACCTATTCAGAAACAGTGAGGGCCCAATTTGCAATTGAGTCCCTTTGCCTAGAAATATTTCAAGAATTTAGTCTGAAGATCAGAATTTAAGAGTTTTGATGATCTTGTTCAGATGTATGAGAGTGTGGCAGCAGCAACAGAATTCATTAAAAAGAAAAAAAAATGAAGGACTGAAGAAGGAAATGTGGCCTGAATGTCCAGTATTCCCAGTTGTATTTGATCTCCAAACAGTAGGGTAGCATGTGACTCATGGAAGCAAATACTCTGTCATCAAGTCCTACACTAATATTACACTGAGAAAGGGTTTTAAAATTTGACAGGGAAAGATATTCTATCATCATACCAGGGAAAGTATATTTTATGGAGTTTGAGTGTACAAACCAGTTATAACTAACTGAAACCAAAAAAGATGCATATCATTCAGTTGTCAGTGGGAAAACACATTTTTTTTATTAACAGATTTTCTTTTTTAGAAGTTTTAGGATCACAGCAAAATTGAACAGAATGTATAGCAAGTCCCCATATACCTCCTACCCACACATAAGCCTTCCCCATTGTCAACACCCTCCACTAGAGTGATATGTTTGTTACAAATGATGAACTTATATGGACACATATCACCCCAAATCCATAGTTTATATCAGAGTTTACTGTTGGTGTTGTAAATTCAGGGATTTGGACAAATTTATATTGACACATATCCACCATTATAGTATCCTAGTTTATAGTATCTTTCACTGCCCTAATAATCTGTGCTCTGCTTATTCATCCCTCCCTCCTTTCAATCCCTGGCAACCACTGTTTTCCACTGTCTCCACATTTTGGCCTTTTCCAGAATGTGTATAGATGAAATAGTACAGTATGCAGCCTTTTAAGACTAGCTTCTTTTGCTTAGTAATATACATTTAAGTTTCCTCCATGTTTTTTCATGTTTTGGTAGCTCACTTTTTTTTAGCTCAGTGTAGTATTCCAGTATCTGGATGTAACACAGTTTATTTATGTATTCATCTACTGAAGGACATCTTGTTTACTTCTAGGCATTGGCAATTGTAAAGAAAGCTACTTTGGATATGTGTGTGCACATTTTTGTGTAGACATGAATTTTTATCTCCTTTGGTTCCATACTAAGGAGGATGATTGATGTGTCATGTTAATAGTATGTTTAGTTTTGTAAGAAACACCCAATTGTCTTCCAAAGTATCTGTACTATTTTGCATTCCCACCAATAGTGAATGTGAGTTCCTTATCCTTGTTAGCATTTGGTGTTGTCAGTGTTTTGGATTTTGGCCATCCTAATAGGTATGCTTTGGTATCTCATTGTTGTGTCAATTTGCATTTCCTGCTGACAAATTATGTGGACCATCTTTTTATGCACTATTTTCTATCTATGTATCTTTGTTTGTGGAATGTCTGTTAAAGTATCTGACTCACTTTTCAATCAGGTTGTTTTCTTATTATTTTTAACAGTTCTTTGAATATTTGAGGTACCAGTTCTTTATAAGATATGTCTTTTGCAAATATTTTCTCCCAGTTTGTTTCTCAATTTATTCTCTTGATAGGAGATTTCACAGAGCATAAATATTTAATTTCGATAAAATCCAGATTATCAATTATTTCTTTCATGGATTGTGTGTCTTTGGTCTTTTACCTAAAAATCATCTTTATGCTCAAGATGATTTAGACTCTTTTCTAAATTCTATAAGTTTTATGGTTTTATATTTTACATGTATATTTAAGTCTGTGATCATTTTGAATTAATTTTTTTGTTTCATGTAGATGTTTGGTTGTTTCAGCATCATTTGTTGAAAAAACTATCACAACTTCATTGCATTGCATTTACTCCTTTGTCAAAGATCCTTGACTGTAATTATGTTAAATTCTGGACTTTCTGTTCTCTTCCATTGACAATTTGTTTATTCTTTCACCAATATCACAGTATCACTTTAATAGGGCATTCATTGATTTCACTGTGGCTTTATAGTAAGTCCTGAAGTTGAACAGTGGTAGTCCTCTAGTTTCGTTCTTCTTCAATATTATATTGGCTATCTGGGTCATTTGTCTCTCCATATAAGCTTTAGAATCAATTTCTTGATATCCAGATAACTTGCTGGGATTTTGACTGGGATTTTACTGAATCTGTAGATGAGGTTGTGAAAAACTCACATGTTAACAATTTTGAATAGGCCTATTCAAATAGTTTATTTCTTCTTGAGTGAATTGGTTATGGCTTTCAAGGAATTGATCCACTTCATCCAAATTACCAAATTTTGGGCATAGAGTTGTTCACATTATTCCTTTATTATCGTTTTAATGTCCATGGTACCTGGAGTTAGACCCTTACTTTCATTTTTAATATTAGCAATATGTGTCCTCTTTTTATATTAGTCTGGCTAGAGTCTTTGATTTTGTTGACAATTTCAAAGAACCAGCCTTTGTTTTTTCTTTTTTTTTTTTTAATTTTCGCTACTGATCCCCTGTTTTCAATTTTATTGATTTCTGCTTATTAACTATTTTTTTTCTATTTACTTTGGATTAAATTTCTCTACTTTTTCTTGTTTTCTAAGCTGGAAGCTCACATTATTGACTTTTAGAGTTTCTCCTTTTCTAATATACACATCAATGACTATGAATTTTCTATAAGCACTGCTTTTGTTGCATCCCACAAATTTGGATAGGGTGTGAACACTATTTTTGAAAACATTGCTTAAAAAGATAAGAATAATTCAAACACAGTAGTCTTTTTTCTTTTTTTTGCTTTTAAAGATGTGTGTATGTTGTGTGCTTAATGTTTTTGGATTATAACTATTATTATTTTGTGGGAAAATTTATTTTTATAATATAGAATAGTAAAGGCGTGGGTAATAGCCAACTCAGAAATTCACTTCACACTTTAACCTTGATATTTTCCTCTTCTGGCATCGGAACAATCCTCCTCTTTTGAAATTTTTGAGATTGACTGTCACTTCGCTACTGTTTCATCCAATTCTCAGTTCTACAGCAGTTAAAGGAAAAGTAAAATGTTCACTGATGAAACATGGGTATCTATTAAAATTACCAATGGGAATGTCCTATAGACACTGAGAATGGGATATTCTAGCACAGCAGTGTGATATTTTCTCTTTTTATTCAAAGTATACTAGTACATACTGGAAAATGTGTTTTTTAATTAGTATTTTTCCTTTTTATCCATAAGTCAAATTATCAGAATATTTTCTACAGTTTACAAACAAGCCTGCCTTATCCCTCTGTCCAGCTTGATCAGAGTCTGGTAGGGGACCTCTCATTGTGGAGAATAGTCATTTCTTTGTCATCTGCTTATTGTCTTATCAGCCAGCTCTTTTTGAAATGTCATAACTTGAATGTTATCTCAGAATTGTATCTTGGCAGTCATCTTTCGGGAAACTCTGTCTGTGAAGAAAAAATTCTTCAAAACCCTGCTACTTAAAGATTTACATTAACTTAATTTTATAAGCAAATCTACTCCTTCTACAGGAAACATTAAAAAACTTCCTTGATTGCTGCAAACATCAGCAACTGTTTCGGAAATTGTGCAGAGAATGTGCTAGTAACTCAACTATGGTATACCTTATAAATATTAAATGATATGACATTATATAGTCATGACTTGTTTTATTGCACTGCACTTTGTTGTGCTTCACAGATATGGTGATTTTTTATAAATGGAAAGTTTATGGTAATCCTGATTTGAACAAGTCTATCAGCACAATTTTTTCCAATAGCATTTGCTCCTTTTCTTTCTCTGTGTCCAATTTTGGTAATTTTGCTAGTAGTTAAGCTTGGTCATTGTCGTTATTTGAATTGCCACAATCTCATGATAAAACTTTAACAGATGAGGTGTTGCATCTTATGGATGAGCAAAGAAAATGGTTTCTTGAGTTGGAACCTACTCCTGGTGAAGATGCTATGAAGGTTGTTGAAAAGACAACAGAGGATTTAGAATATTATACAAACTTAATTGATAAAGCAGCAGCATGTTTTGAGAAGATCCACTCCAATTTTGAAAGAAAGTCTACTGTGTATAAAATGCTATAAGAGCATTTCATGATGCATAGAAATTTTTCATGAAAGGAAGAGGCAATACATGTGGCAAACTTCATTGTTGTCTTATTTTAAGGAATTGCCACAGCCACCCCAGCCTTCAGCAACCACCATCTGTTAATCATCAGCCATCCAGATCAAGGCAAGATACTCCACCAGCAAAATGATTATAGCTTGCAGAAAGCCAGATGATGGTGAATACTTCTTTTTAGAAATATGTATTTTTAAATTAAGGCATATGTAAAATATGTACAATATTTTTAGGACATATGTTATTGTACATTTAATAGACTACAGTATAGTGTGAACATTTACATGTACTGAGAAACAAAAAATTTCATTTCACTTACTTTATTACAATATCAGTTTTACTGTAGTGGTCTAGAACCAAACCTGCAACATCTTCAAGATATGCTTGTACTGCTATTTTTGATCCTTATTAAATCATTCTTTAACTGGGTTGTTTTTTTCCTGATAAATTATTTCTGTGTGTATAGAACCTAAATCAGACTTTGTGATTAAGTTTTAATACATTATGTATTCATTATTTATCTGGATAGTTAGCTTCTTATTAACATAGTATCTTACATTAATTGATATGTTAATGTATTAAATGTTATATATTCATGCCCCATGTATTCATAATGAATAAATATACATATAGTATATTGCTGATACTAAAAAGTTCATGTTTATTCTTTCATTAGTAGATATGAGAACAGTTTAACATTATTTGAAATTTTGCATCTTTGTTTTTAGCATTATATTGACATAAACAGCTGCAGCTCCCTAACAGACAAAAGTGCTGATGTGAAACTAGACTAGGTTAATGTCTAGATATTTATACATTTTTCAGGACAGCACTTGCTTTGGCCATGATATAAACATTTTGTCAATTATATAGTCAAATGGAATTTGATGAATAGCTAAATCTCACTGCTATGTATTACATAGGAAAAATAATAGTTTTTCTGAAGGGAATGTATAAGTTTACATTGGAGAGATTAAATAGCATATTTAGTTCTGACTACCAAAGTCCTCCTCTCACAACAGAAGCTAGAAATGCCGGGGCTGTCCTTGTTCCTGTTCTGTTTATCATAGAACATAAATATGAGTTTTGATCACAGCCAATGGGGCCTAGAAAGAGATACACACTAGAGGTACTGAAGGAAAATCTATTAAAGGAGAAGCATAGAAGAAGAAAGAGATAATCCCTTCTTTCATCTTCTGTAAATTGGCACATGTACATAAGACACATGGGTCTATATCAGCTATCAGTGATCATGGGGGAACAAGCCTAAGAACCAAGACAAAAATTTCAGCAGCTTCAGATATAAAAAGAACAATTGTAGATCCTTGATTATATTACTAATTCTGGAAGTGTTTCCCTCCATATTTTTATTATATGAGATTCTTTAAGCTTCTTTCAACTAGATATTGTTTTCTTTGTATTTCAGAGTATCTTCACTAAAAAAAAAACAAACCCAAAAACAAAAAACAAGGACGCCTGGGTGGCTCAGTGGGTTAAGCCTCTGCCTTCGGCTCAGGTCATGATCTCAGGGTCCTGGGATCGAGCCCCACATCGGGCTCTCTGCTCAGCAGGGAGCCTGCTTCTCCCCCTCTCTCTCTGCCTGCCTCTCTGCCTGCTTGTGATCTCTCTCTTTCTCTGTCAAATAAATAAATAAATCTTAAAAAAAAAAAACAAAACAAAACAAAACAAAAAACAAGGTTATCTTAACTAATACACACACCTCATCCAATCCATCTATATTTTCTTTCAAATCTCCTGGGAAAACATATTTTGAATTGATTTCTCTTCATTGTTTAATTCCCCAGGCTATGTTACCATCATCTCTGACTTGAAATACTACAATAGTCCCCTAAATGTTTTCCTTGCTTCCACTTTTGTTGCCATTTAAATCACCACACAACTAGCATTGTCTTTTTGAAAAAATACGCATCATTATTTCACCTTCCTGCTTAAAATTCTCTACCACCTTCCCATTGTATTTAGGGAAAAATAATCTTTTTTTTTAAACTATTTCTTTTTTTTTTTTTAAAGATTTTATTTATTTATTTGACAGAGAGAGATCACAAGTAGGCAGAGAGGCAGGCAGAGAGAGAGAGGGGGAAGCAGGCTCCCTGCTGAGCAGAGAGCCCAATGTGGGGCTCCATCCCAGGACGCTGAGATCATGACCTGAGCCGAAGGCAGAGGCTTAACCCACTGAGCCACCCAGGTGCCCCTAGGGAAAAATAATCTTAATTCCATGTTCAGGATGTGGCTTTATGTCATCTGCTTTTGCCTACTCCATCCTTGTTTCATACCATTTTCTGACTCATTCGCTATGCTTTAGCCACACTTGAAATTTTTGGTTTCACAAATATGTCAAGATGCTTCTATCTTAGGGTTTTTCCATAAACCTTTCTGATGCCTGTAATGCTTGTCCTATTGACTTTATAACAACAGACTTCTTTTTGACATTCACACCTCAACTCAAAATGGCACCTCGGGAAGGAAACTTTCCATGACAACCTAATTTGAATTAGCCATCTGATGATTTTGTTTTGTAACACTCACTTTAATTATTCAGATAGTATTATTTCTATATGTTTTCTTTTGTCTTATATTAACTAAACATTTTTTATTTGACTCACGTTAGTAGAATGAAAGGTTTCTATAGGAGAAACATTGAGTATTTTGATTTCATGTTGTACATATCTAAAGCACTACTCTATTCAGAATAAGCCTTCAATTTACATTTGTTAATTATGAAAAAGTGCTCACTCCCTTGTCATTTCCCCAATCTTAGTTGTATATATATTTTTTATGCTGGCATTTTCATTTTTTAAAAAAAATCCCCCCCTGCCTTTTTGTGCTTAGTATAAGTCCAATTCAGAAGACTTCATCATATTTTTACATATTGTCAAAATTCAATTTCCAAGCCAAGAAAATTAAATACAGAATGTCTAGAATATAGCAAAAACATTTTGTGGCTCTAAGTGTTCTAAATATTCAGACCTTTTTTTTTCAAGGAACACCCTATATGTTTATCCCGATGGTCCTTAAATTACATCTTAGAGTTCTTTCCTATATGGATCCTTTGCTCTGCAAAGCCTTCTCAATTGAAGTAGTGCAAAATCACTATATTGTACTCCTGAAACTAATACTACATTGTATGTTACCTAACCGGAATTTGAATAAAAACTTTAAAAAAAAGGGGAAAAAAATAAAATTCTTGATGGTTCCAAATTATTGCCTATAAGACTATTGTTCCCCTTTCTGGATTTTGGGGGAAATTGTTAAATATGAATTAAAATAAAATTTTAAAAGTTTTACACTGTATCATGTTCACATTTTAAATCCTTAATTTAATAGAGATACTAAATCACAACTAACATATTGCAAGAATGTGCTTAATTGATTTGTAGATGGACTATGATTTTAATAAGGTATTGTGGACTCTAATGAGGAAAAGCCTCTAAAATCTAAAGTCATAATTTGATTTCAGTATTACTAATAAAACATTAGTGTGGGTTCTTTAAAATTGGAACACGATTTTAGTGTGTTACCACTTAATTCAAGACTTCTTCAGAGTACAGTCCATTTTCATAACTCCAGTGCTTGACAAAATGTCCAACACCTAAGTATACAAAATTTTTATTAAACTGATCCAGTGTTCATGATCTTTGCAGTGATGAATTTAAAAATACAGACAAGCAAAAGTCTTCCATGCCATTGTTGAGGAAAAAGGGAAAAAAAAAAGCATTTATGAAGGCACATAAATCTTGAAACTGATTTTTTTTAAAGATTTTATTTATTTGACAGAGAGAGAGAGAGAGAGAACAAGCAGGGGGAGAAGCAGAGGGAAGGGAGAACAAGGCTCTCTGCTGAGTGGGGAGCCTGATGTGAGACTTGATCCCAGGACCTTGGAATCATAGCTAAAAAAAGATATTTAACCAACTGAGCCACCCAGGCACCCCGAAACCAGTATTTTTGATACAGATCTGTATCTTATTAGACACAGCTAATGCCTGTAATGCACAGAATTCATGTATATCATCCTATTCTCGTCTCTACCTCTTTTCACACCAAATTACCAGTATTTGTATTTCCATGTCCCCTTGTCTTTGATTTCACTTTTTATCTATTGGCCTTAAACTTTATTTCTCCATTTGTCAATGTGATGAATCTCTACTCAACTGACACTGACCCTGTGCTTTAGCTATTTCAACCTCAACCACATTAACTCTCTTCCTTATGGCCTTTCACTCCAGAGACTAGAAAATCTAGACAGTCTCCTCTCAAATTCCTTTCAGCTCAAGAAGGGCACAGAACAAAATTCTCACAACTGAGCTATAAAATAGTGGGATCAGGAGGGAGACAAACCATAAGAGACTCTTAATCTCACAAAACAAACGGAGAGTTGCTTGGGGGTGGGGGTTATGGATAGGGTGGTTGGGTTATGGACATTGGGGAGAGTATGTGCTATGGTGAGTGCTGTGAAATGTGTAAGCCTAATGATTCACAGATCTGTACCACTTGGGCAAATAATACATTATATGTTAATAAAAAATAATAATAAAATTAAAAATTAAAAATTAAAAAAAAAGTAGAGAAATGTTACTTTCTTTATGAAAGAAGCAGAATTTACTGGAGCTTTCTATCTAGTTCTTTCCTGAATTTGGACATGTTATTTGGAACTGCAGTGCCCATTTTTTTTTTTTAAAGATTTTATTTATTTATTTGACAGAGAGATCACAAGCAGGCAGAGAGGCAGGCAGAGAGAGAGGAGGAAGCAGGCTCCCTGCTGAGCAGAGAGCCCGATGCGGGGCTCGATCCCAGGACTCTGAGATCATGACCTGAGCCGAAGGCAGCGGCTTAACCCACTGAGCCACCCAGGCGCCCCTGCAGTGCCCATTTTTAAAGATGTAAAAAAAGGTCAGTTGAATCAAAGAGATGCTGGGCCTGATTGTGCTCAACGACTGTGGCTCACTGACAATACTGGCAGACTCTACCTCTACATTTTTCATCATTAAGAGAAACAAATCTCTATTTGTATATTCTAGTGTAGGCCAAGTTTTGTATTACCAAATAATAGACACCATCTGTTCAGACCCAGCCAAAATATTACCTCTTCTAAGATTAATTCAGCAACCCCTTTGAGCAGAATCAATGGTACCCTTACATGACATCCTACTACTCTTTGTTTATAGTGCTTCTTTAACCTCAGTGTCCCTATTATTGAATGGTCTGCCTGCTGTGGTATTTTTTTAACTTCCTAGACAGTGATCTTATTGAGGATATGAGTTATACTTTATTTTTGAAGCCACAAAATTAAGACTGTGTTTTGGAGAGTGTGGCCTTACAACAAATGCATGTTAGATTGAAACTATTTTAACTGGAGCTGGTGTGAGGGTAAAGCAGTTACACTATATTGGATATTAAGAGGTATTGTTAATTTTGTTAAGTGTGAAAATGGTATTACTATTATATAAGGAAATGTCAGGTTTTGGAGCTGTATTTTGAAGTATTTAAGTACCATAAAAAAAAAAAAAGTCCAAATGAGTAAGCTTAAAAATCTAATTGGCTTTTTTAATGATTCATGAATAGCAAGTAGAACGCTTCAAGGAGCTGTACAATTGGAAGATTTTTAAGGATAGAGAGGGGATGAATAAAAGGAATTTATTATCAAGGAACCTATTGTTTTAAGCAAAGGCCCCTCCTAAGGGGAGTGGAAAGAGTCTATAAGGAAATTACCTCCCAGTATTAACCAGGAAATTCCAGTTTTCCTGACTAAAGGTTACATTTCTGGTTGGGGTGAAACTGCAGTTAGGTTAGGTATTAAGTTGATTTATTGACTTGGGGCTTTAGCATAAGTGATACCATTTTGGGTCTGTTTTCTTTTAAACAGTACAAATTGCATTATGTCTTAAAATACTTTGTAAAACAAAATGGGGTGGCAAGAGATAAAAATCAGTATGCAAAATGTAGATAATTTTTGATAGGTACATAGACATTTGTTTTACTCTACATTTGTGCATGTTTGGAAGTTTTCATAGCAAATTTCATAGCATGAAGCCAACTTCTATAATTCAGTTCCAATCAAATGTTCTTTCTGTATTCAATTGAAACTTTCCAGTATGCTTATAATTATAGCTTAACCTTAAGGATATCTTCTTAACAAATAACTGAATATGTGGAAAAAAAAAACCACAAGTACTTCTAAGTACATATTATGATTCATTTCTTTCACTAGCACACTTATTTAAAAAGTAAATGGAATTCATGTAAGATGCCACCATTGAACTCTTATTTTGTAATCAAGTTGTTATTTTTATATTAGAACGCAAAAAGCTTTTTTATAAGGATATATGAAAATGAATTAAAGCAATATTGACTCCTAACCCTTATTAACACAGGATTAACTTTCAAAGAATAGGATTGATTTAGCAAACATCTATTCATTCTAACTCAGGACAAAATTACCCTGTAAAATAATAGTGCATCAAACGCTTAAGTAATGCATATTGAAAATTGTCATTTGTCCATTCAAGCACATGAATTATGTAAAATTAAAATCAAGAAAAGAGTAAATGTAATCAAAGGGGAGTTTGAGTGGTTCAGATATAAAAAGTGCTTTCAGTCTGTTCTTTCATTCATTTTCATGTACCTATAAAAATATAATTTTTTCCTTGTTTACTTAACATGAATCTTTACATTTCCAAATTTGAGAAAACAGAAATTTTAAGTGCTAGAAAATGTTGACTCCCCTCAACCTTAGATAACACAAAAGTCCCTGAGGTACTCCTCTTCCTTAAACACTTATGCTAACTGAACCACTAGTTCACTCTGATAGCCTCAGGGATGTTCAAAGGCTTTCCTGTGATTTCTGCTCTTTACTTCTTAAATTCTTCAAGCTTCTCCATGTCTAATATCCCCAATCCACTTCATCAGACCAGGTAACCTCTTCATATTTCTCAAAATATTTTTCAATGGCATACAGTGTACCATATTGTATCCATAGTTGTACCAAATATGGTGGGAAGGGGTAGAAAATTCATATTAACATCTAAAGACTTATGCTGTCTGTATAAATCATTCTCATTTTTAGTATTTAGAGCTGCTTGATTTTCATTCTATACATTTATGTAAGGGAGAAAAAACAATTTTCACTTTATCCTTGAAATTCTTAGCTGAGACTCACTATAATAAAAGATTAACAAGAAAAAAACATAAGTTTATCAACATGTATACCTCAAGTATATATGGGAGATAACCAGGAGCAAATAAGTAACTCCCCAGAGGTGGTTTAGAATTCAGGATTAAATAGCATTTTAATAGGGAAAAAGAAGAGTGAGATAAGCCACTTACTAGGAGAGTAAATGATATTAAGGAAAAATGAATGGGCCCTTAGGAAAATAGACGGGAGGTAAGATAGCTTGTGATGGATTATCTGGGTGTGGTTTTGACTTTTAGTCTCCTGTACTGTGATGACTAGATTTTCCTCAGTTGATAAAATCCTGGGGAGAAAATTTATGACAATTGAGTTCCTTTTTGAGATCTGTCCTTTAGGCAGATTAGGGGAGTTCAGAGAAAGCCTCTTTTTGCATTTACTCTTTTTCCAATGCCTATAGCTCAAAATATCAGTATGATCAAAGTGACACATTTGGGGGGTGGCATGCCTTGATCTCCTAGGGTCATATTTTGGGGTGGCAAACTCTACTACCTTTCACTTACAAAGCCTACGATCTCGACATTTGCCTTCTTTTTCTGTGCATAACTTCCTGGAAGTGTGGCTCTGTCTTTTGCTCTTACTGCTTTTCATTCAGAAAGTGATATTCTATACACATGTGTATTTACGTGTGTATGTATTTTGTGTTGGAGCAGACCCTCCTTTAGTTAACTTTCACTGATCAGTGGTACAGGGTGTTTACTTTCTTTCATTTGGTCTATGAAACTCTGTCCTTTTTCTTTTGCTTCCAATTTTCTCTTCTTTTTCTCTCCTTTCATAGAAACCTACTCTAACATGTTCAGATTGTGCCCTTGAATGTGAGGTATCCTTGAAGAAATATATTGGGTATTGTGAATCAATATATCTTATTTGAATAACTTGTATTGTAGTATAAATATTCTCCTGTTTCCTGTAAAAAAAAATAATAAAACAGAACTCATGATCTACCCAAGTTGCTGTAGTTTCTCTTTCACAGTTAATTTAATTGTGGCATTGATTTCGAAGGATGTCTTTGCCACATTTTACTTAATCATTTCTTCCTAATGCAAACTGACTACCTATATTCCCCCCAGCCCAAGTAGTGCTAGAACCCACACAGTTCTGAGAGATTTCTCTGAGGTATGTATCCAGGAGTGAGAATTTTTTTTTCCTAGAGTTAATGTTTACTTATTTTCCAAATATGTCAAATAGTGCCCAAGAGGCAAAAACTAGTTACACTCCCACCAGAAAAGCATGAAGACTCCTGTTAGCATATCTGAGGCAATGTATCATCTTTTCCTACTCATTTTGGTTAATCTGAGCGTGTAAAATGATATTGTAGTGTTGTTTAAATTTACATTTTTTCTCATTACCAAAAAGGTAATTTATTACCTTATTTCCATAAATTTATAACTGTTTTATGAATTACCTATGCAGATTATTTTTTACAACTTTTTCTTGAATTTCTTATATTTTCTTGTTAATTGGGAGTCAATTACGCATAATAATAATAATATTTGTCAGGTTTAGCTGCTGAAATATTTCCTCTCAGGGCGCAAACCTCTATCTGTTAAATTTGCCTATGTTTTCCATGACTGAGAATACTTACTGTTTTATTTCTGATGTTTATTTTAACTTTTAAATGTGTGAAAGGATTATATGGCTGAATAAATTGCTTCATAATGATAGTGACGATTTTTTTGGGTTTTGTTTTTTTCTGTGGAGAGGGAAAATTCTCAAATGAGTGAGAGGAAAAAATTATTTTAAATCTATTTCTTGTACCATTTATTTTTGTTATTAATGATTTATTATACTGGATATCACTGTCAATTGATTTTCAAAATAAATTTGCAATAAACTTTCAACAGCAATGAACTCAATAAAATAAAAGTACATGTTTAATGAGAAAGTAGATACCAAATTTAAATTTTTCCAAAAAAGTTGATTAACTTGATTAACTTGGAACATACCCAAAGTATTTGTTAACATTTACTGCCCACCATGCGTGCTGTGCCAATATCACTGGACACAGAAAACAGAAGATTAATGTTTACTGAGAAAGCATCATATCTATTCACAAGTTAACCAGTATTTAAAACACTGTCTGAAGATGGAAATTGAACAGGGTGATTGCAGAACTGTGTAAAATTCAACTTTTAAATCAATTATATGACAATTCTGCTAAATAAATTCGGCTCACTTTTGATATCAACTCTGTGTGTGTGTGTGTGTGTGTGTGTGTGTGTGTGTGTGTGTGTTTGTCATTATGAGAAGTGAGGTATCCATGATACCTATGGATGGGTTAGAACCATTAGCAGAAGAGCTTTGCAAACTCTCCCATGGTGCCAGTAAACCAATGTCAGTCAAATACTTCAATGGGAAGTCAGTTAATTCCAATAACAGATTATTTGTTTGTCTAATTTGTGAATTAAAGAAAAGGTTTGGAAGTTCATTTTGTCAGAAACATCTGACATTTTTGTAAATGGCATTTTAAACTCAATAGGAGGCTCAATGTTAAATATGAAATTGTATTTGTCAAGATAATATAAATACAAATTTGGGGAGCAAAATGCCATGGTATAATAATTGTTATTACTAATTTAAGAAGCTTCTGAGCAGAAATGTTCTTGGAACTTTTGGGATTTATGTAATTTTTGGAATTTATAATTACATGTGAACAAATGACAATGATATACAAAGAAGAGGTTAACGGTAAAAAAACAACGATTTTTACACATAGAGTATTTTTAAGAAGATAATATATATGTAAGTGGTAAAAATAAGCACTGTAATACGTTTTCTAACTTTCTGCTTTTTGGAGATTTTCATAACATTTAAAGTTTTAAAGAATTATTTGTAAATGAAATTTCTAGAATAATATTAAACTTCTTTGTAAATATATTCTCTAAAATTTTGGATTCATTTTGTTCAAATGCATCTAGAGACTTTTGATTAAAATACTCACAACCAAAGACTGGTAAAAATTTAGCTTTTTAAGTTTTATTATTTTAGTTTAATTATTGAAATCAAACTTCTGTAAAAGGGAAAGCATTGACTGTATTTCTCCACAGTCAAGATTGTAAATAAATTATATGATAAAAATTCAAATAATATGTAATATGTAATTTTGAAATTTGACCTTTGTTCTTTATAATATATCAAATATCGGATGAATTTTTATGCCTCTTATTTTTTAAATAGATTTATATCCTACTGGAATGTAATGAAATCAGGGTCTATCTTTTACAGTATCTAAATTTAGCTAAATATTCAAATAGTTCAGTTAATTTTGTCTTGTAAAACTCCTTTTTGATGAAAAGTGCCCAGAGTGAAGGCAAAAATATGGTATTTGTAAAAATATTTCAGATGGTTCATTTATACATTTCAATAAAAAGGAAAAATAACACCAAACAGCATATTTCTTTTTTACTCTACAAGGTACTTCAGCATCTGTGAGAAAATACTTATCAATTTAAAAATGATGATCTACTAAGATAATGCATTGACATTTTTAATGATTTTAAATTCAATAATATAAAACGCACTTTTGGAGAAAATTATAGGGCATTTTATTTAAAATTGGGGATAATAAGAACACATTCCTGGACCTTCTTGTTGATACTTATGGCTTTTAGGTGATGTCCTTCTAAGTCATTTCCAGGCTCCATTGACTGGCTCTCTATTTAACTTTTAATGATTTGCCTGCCTTTAGCATCATCATATTTAATTTCTAATTTTCTTTTTTAGCATTTATAGTCAGAACCTAGGATGAATTTATGTCAGCATGACACTGAATGCAGGTAGTTTGTCTTTATTCTGATATCAAAGCCTAGTATCTGACATTGATGTGTGAGGATGTTTATGTATGACTAAAAGTTCTTATTAGGATATAGGCTGTTGATCATGCTTTATTTATGTATTTCACTGCTTCTTACACTATTTAAAAACTATATCCGCATATGTTTTGAATCTTCTCAAAACAGAAGAGCACTTACATCCATTATAAACTTAAGTAACATACCTTCTAAAATAAGTATAGTGTGTGTTTCTCTAAGGTGTGGTGTCATGATTCAGAACGGCTCTACTAGCTGTGTATGGGACCATTGACACACATGCCTACACTGCAGTCTGCAACTCAAAGTAAATAATTTATTTTATTTAGGTCTTTCTGAGAGAAAGGGATCTCGAACTAAAGGATTTTAATTCTGGTAAGAGATTTTATTTGTCTTTTCGGCATTTGTCTTGGAATACTTTTTGTGGGTTTTTTTTTCCCCTTTGATTTCCAGGTTTTGTTGTTGGTTTTTTTTTTCCTTTTTATTTATTTATTTATTTATTTATTTATTTTTAATTTCTTTTCAGTGTTCCAGAATTCATTGTTTGTGCACCACACCCAGTGCTCCATGCAATACGTGCCTTCCATAATACCCACCACCAGGCTCATTCAACCCCCCACCCCTCTCCCTTCTAAAACCCTCAGTTTGTTTCTCAGAGTCCACAGTCTCTCATGACCCGTCTCCCCTCCAATTTCCCCCAAATCCCTTCTCCTCTCCATCTCCCCATGTCCTCCATTTGATAATTGTAGTTTACTCATTTGAGTCATAAATATAGGATCAGTCTGGTTTAACTATACCATATATTTAGGAGACTAAAAAACTTATTTAGTTCATAATGATAAATGTGAGATGGTATCTTGACTAGGAAATGTACATATTGAAATGTTCTAATGAAGTTTGGGATCTTGCAATGTCAAAGTATTTACACATATGTCAAGTAAATAATATTTTTTTAATTAAATAAAATAAGGAAAGAGCTATTTAAAGATAGAAACTTAAGGAATACTTTACATAAAAATTTGTAACAGGAAAGAGTAAATATGATGAACTAATTATTTATTGAATCAAGATGCCAACCCAGCCCCCTTTGGATTTGGCTGTAAGCAATAGACTCAAGCAAATGAGATGTCAGGAAAATTATCACTTATAGAGATTATAGTATTAAGCTGGAAAAAACAGCTGAAAATTTGAAGGGAAAAATCAAAATCCTGAAAACCATTAGAGTGACTTCTAAATATGGAATATAGATTGCAAAAAAACATGATTGACAGCTAACTGTGTGTGTGAAAGAGAGACCCTGTGTGCGCGCAAAAATACAGGCAGAGAGAAGAAAAACAATCTAGTCATAAAATATACATCAATTAACTTAAAGGCAAATCAATAAAATTATCCAATTTGAAGAACAGAAAATATTTTTAAAATTAATTAATAGTAAAAAGAACCTCAAAGACCCGTGGGGCAATATAAGCCAGTCTGAAATATGGTCAAAATATTTGTAGTAAGTAAGAAGAGAAAGAGAGAGGGAGAAAAAATATTTGAAGAAATAATGGTTTGAAACTTCCCAAATTTATGGAAATCATTAATTTACAGATCCAAGAAGCTCAACAAACCCCAGCTAAGATGAATACTAAAAACCTACTTCTAGATACATCAGGGTCAAGTTGCTGAAAGGCAGAGAAGGAGGAAATTTGGAAAGCAAGCAAAGAAGAATGACAAGATACAAACAGGAACAAAATAAAGAAATGGAAGACTTATCGTCAGAAACTATTAAAGCTAGAAACATTGGAATGCCTTATTCCAAAGGACAAAACAACACAACCCTGTAAATTAGAATTCTATATCCCACCAAGTTATCCTTCAAAAATGAAGATGAATAAATCCATTTTTAGAATAAAAATTGAGAAATTTTTTTTAAGATTTTACTTATTCATTTGAGAGAAGGAGACAAAAAGCAAGAGCAAGAGTTAAGCAGGAGGGAAAGGGTGAGAGAATCTGAAGCAGACTCTATGCTGAGCACAAAGCCCAGGGTGGGGCTCCATCCCATGACTATGATATCATGACTCAAACCAAAACCAAGAATTGGATGCTAAACCAACTGAGCCACCCATGCATGCTGAGAAAATTTTGTTTTGTCTCTAGGTTGCCAGGATAAGAAATGCTAAAGAATCTCCTTCAGTCTGAAAGGAAATATCATTTGATGAAAACTCAGATCCACAAGTTGTGAAAGGGAGTTTTTGGAGAAGAAATATTTTTAGAGTAATAGATGCATTCTATATTCACATTGTGGTAATAAAAAATGCATTTGTCAAAATTTATCAAGTTGCATACTTAATATGTTATTGTATATAAATTATATCTCAATAAAGCAATGTTTCAATGGAAAAGCCGTCAGATTGCTGTGGTAGGGCAAAGTTCCTGATTTGGGTCTTACTGTAAAGAAGATAATTTCACATCACTTATCTACATCATTATACTTCTAATAACACCTGATGGAATGTGGTAGAAAATTTGTATTGGAGCTTGAATCATAGTAAAAAACGTCAAAAATGAGAGTTCAGCATAACTGTAAACTGGATAGTTACAAGTACTTGGATAAATGATACCTCTTTAGGGTAAGATACTTCAAATTTAAAATGTTTTAAGTGGATAATTTGACTTAGATAAAATAGTTAATCTTTTAAAGGCTATGGAAATACAAAAGGTCTGTTTTATAACTGGACTGATTTAAAACACAAAGTTTAATGGACAGAGTTCACCTCATTTTGGCTTGAAAGCAGAAAACTAAAACTTTTAGCTTTAAAACATATTTAGAAAATGGGTAAAAATTACAATAAGGTAGGATGAACTGAATAAACTAAATCCTAAGGCTTATATGTAGAATGGAATGGGAAAGAAAATAAACATTGCTCTAGTCTTTAATGAACCAAATTTTCTCAACAAGTTAAAAAAAAAGAAAAATATGGAAAAAATAAGAAAGTTAAAGGTTGATATTAACATTTTTGTAGGCTATTATAATTATTTCTTGTCTGTATTTAAAAATGGTGAAAGCACTTAAAAGGATCTTATACATTAGACATTAAAAAGTTTAGAACATTTATTTTGTAATCAATACTTATGTATTTGAAAAAAATAATTTGCTTTTTATTAATTATCTCTGTTTCTAATTAATTTAGAAAAAACTATTTTTGGGTTATTGATAAATTTAGTCAGTGGACAAAGAACTAATAATGATAAACTAGTGATAGTGAAATAAATAATATAGTTATTCTTTATGCACCTAAGTCTTTTGGGGGGAAACATCAAAAATAAAGCAGATAAGGACATCTCTTTCCTTGCAAAATGGTCACCATAGCAGCTTTCTTTCATTTGTTCTCCTGGACATGACAATTTTTTTCTTTTGTTTTATCACATTTCAGGAAATATAAGCTGTCTGCCAATAGGGAATGGTAGTCTAAAATGTGATAATATTAACACAGCATGATAAATTTGGCTCCTTATAAAGTCTGCTCTTACCTCTATGATCCCTTCCAAACCCCTATCATGAACTGGAAAACAAGAAAGGGAAATGTCTGATCAAAACCTCTAAAATTCACCCTTGGCTTTTATCAAATGGTGAGGTCAAAAATTACATTGTCTGTAATATTTACTCCTTTTATAAAATCAAGCAAGCTGGTGAACAAAAACCAGTAGGAGAACAGTGTATGCAAGTGTTGAAACAATATGCCTAGAATTATAATTAAGCAGTTCTAACATAAAAACTTACAAAAATTTGAGGGAGGAGTCAAGATGGCGGAGAAGTAGCATGCTGAGACTACTTCAGGTAGCAGGAGATCAGCTAGATAGCTTATCTAAAGATTGCAAACACCTACAAATCCAACGGGAGATTGAAGAGAAGAAGAACAGCAATTCTAGAAACAGAAAATCAATCACTTTCTGAAAGGTAGGACAGGCAGAAAAGTGAATCCAAAGCAACGGGAAGATAGACCGCGGGGGGAGGGGCTGGCTCCCGGCAAGCGGCGGAACAACGGAGCACAAAATCAGGACTTTTAAAAGTCTGTTCCACTGAGGGACATCGCTCCAGAGGCTTAACCGGGGTGAAGCCCACGCGGGGTCAGCGTGGCCTCAGGTCCTGCAGGGTCACAGAAGGATCAGGGGGTCTGAGTGTCACAGAGCTTACAGGTATTAGAACAGGGAAGCCAGCTACAGAGAAGAGCTGAGGAGTGAGCTCTAAGCATGGGGTTACCTTGAACCGGTTGCGGGCTCAGTCAGCTCGGAGTGCGGCTGGAGGCCAGGGTGACGGGAGTAATTGGGCGCTCTTCTCTGAGGGCGCACTGAGGAGTGGGGCCCCGGGCTCTCGGCTCTCCGGGCCAGAGACCGGGAGGCCGCCATCTTCATGCCCGCCCTCCAGAACTCTACGGAAAGCACTCAGGGAACAAAAGCTCCCAAAAGCAAACCCAAGCAGATTACTCAGCCCAACCCCTGGTAAGGGCAGTGCAATTCCCCCTGGGGCAAAGACACTTGAGAATCACTACAACAGGCCCCTACCCCAGAAGATCAACAAGAAATCCAGCCAGGACCAAGTTCACCTACCAAGGAGTGCAGTTTCAATACCAAGGACAGCAGCGGAATTCCAGAGGAGGAGAAAGCAAAGCACGGAACTCATGGCTTTCTCCCCATGATTCTTTAGCCTTGCTGTTAATTTAATTTCTTTTTCTTTTTCAATTTTTTTTTCTCTTCTTCTGCCAAAATTTTTTTTAACTTTTACCCTTTTTTTTTTTACTTTTTTTAGCTAGTTTATCTAATATCTATATATATAGATAGATAGATATAGATATACAGATATATAGATATATATTTCTTTTTTATATTCTTTCTTTATTCATTTTCTTTTTTTAATTTTTTTTTCCTTTCTAAACCTCTTTTTATCTCCTTTCTCCCCACTCACGATTTGGGATCTCTTCTGATTTGGCTAAAGCATATTTTCCTGGGGTTGTTGCCACCCTTTTAGTATTTTACTTGCTCCTTCATATACTCTTATCTGGACAAAATGACAAGGCGGAAAAATTCACAACAAAAAAAAAGAACAAGAAGCAGTACCAAAGGCTAGGGACCTAATCAATACAGACATTGGTAATATGTCAGATATAGAGTTCAGAATGACGATTCTCAAGGTTCTAGCCGGACTTGAAAAAGGCATGGAAGATATTAAAGCAACCCTCTCGGGAGATATAAAGGCCCTTTCTGAGAAATAAAAGAACTAAAATCTAACCAAGTTGAAATCAAAAAAGCTATTAATGAGGTGCAATCAAAAATGGAGGCTCTTGACTGCTAGGATAAATGAGGCAGAAGAAAGAATTAGTGATATAGAAGACCAAATGACAGAGAAAAAAGAAGCTAAGCAAAAGAGGGACAAACAGCTACTGGGCCACGAGGGGAGAATTCAAGAAATAAGTGACACCATAAGACAAAACAACATTAGAATAATTGGGATTCCAGAAGAAGAAGAAAGAGAGAGGGGAGCAGAAGGTATATTGGAGAGAATTATTGGAGAGAATTATCCCAATATGGCATTGGGAACAAGCATCAAAATCCAGGAGGTGCAGAGAACCCCCCTCAAAATCAATAAGAATAGGTCCACACCCCATCACCTAATAGTAAAATTTACAAGTCTTAGTGACAAAGAGAAAATCCTGAAAGCAGCCCGGGAAAAGAAGTCTGTAACATACAATGGTAAAAATATTAGATTGGCAGCAGACTTATCCACAGAGACCTGGCAGGCCAGAAAGAGCTGGCATGATATATTCAGAGCACTAAATGAGAAAAACATGCAGCCAAGAATACTATATCCAGCTAGGCTATCATTGAAAATAGAAGGAGAGATTAAAAGCTTCCAGGACAAACAAAAACTGAAAGAATTTGCAAACACCAAACCAGCTCTACAGGAAATATTGAGAGGGGTCCTCTAAGCAAAGAGAGAGTCTAAAAGTAGTGGATCAGAAAGGAACAGAGATAATATACAGTAACAGTCACCTTACAGGCAATACAATGGCACTAAATTCATATCTCTCAATAGTTACCCTTAAAGTCAATGGGCAAAATGCCCCAATCAAAAGACACAGTGTATCAGAATGGATAAAAAAAACAAAACCCATCAATATGTTGCCTACAAGAAACTCATCTGAAACCCAAAGACACCTCCAGATTTAAGGTGAGGGGGTGGAAAAGAATTTACCATGGTAATGGACATCAGAAGAAAGCAGGAGTGGCAATCCTTATATCAGATCAAATGGATTTTAAGCCAAAGACTGTAATAAGAGATGAGGAAGGACACTATATCATACTCAAAGTATCTGTCCAACAAGAAGATCTAACAATTTTAAATATCCATGCCCCTAACGTGGGAGCAGCCAAATATATAAACCAATTAATAACAAAATCAAAGAAACACATCAACAATAATACAATAATAGTAGGGGACTTTAACACTCCCCTCACTGAAATGGACAGATCAACCAAGCAAAAGTTCAACAAGGAAATAAAGGCCTTAAATAACACACTGGACCAGATGGATATCACAGATATATTCAGAACATTTCACCCCTAAGCAACAGAATACACATTCTTCTCTAGTGCACATGGAACATTCTCCAGAATAGATCACATCCTCGGTCCTAAATCAGGCCTCAACCAGTATCAAAAGATTGGGATCATTACCTGCATATTTTCAGACCACAACGCTCTGAAGCTAGAACTCAATAACAAGAGGAAATTTGGAAAGAACCCAAATACATGGAGACTAAAGAGCATCCTTCTAAAGAATGAATGGGTCAACCAGGAAATTAAAGAAGAATTGAAAAAATTCATGGAAACATGATAATGAAAACACAACAGTTCAAAATCTGTGGGACACAACAAAGGCAGTCCTGAGAGGAAAATATATAGCGGTACAAGCCTTTCTCAAGAAACAAGAAAGGTCTCAGGTACACGACCTAACCCTACACCTAAAGGAGCTGGAGAAGAACAAGAAAGAAACCCTAAACACAGCAGGAGAAGACAAATCAGAAAGATCAGAGCAGAAATCAATGAAATAGAAACCAAAAAAACAATAGAACAAATCAACGAAACTAGGAGCTGGTTCTTTGAAAGAATTAATAAGATTGATAAACCCCTGGCCAGACTTATCAAAAAGAAAAGAGAAAGGACCCAAATAAATAAAATCATGAATGAAAGAGGAGAGATCACAACGAACACCAAAGAAATACAGACAATTATAAGAACATACTATGAGCAACTCTACGCCAACAAATTTGACAATCTGGAAGAAATGGATGCATTCCTAGAGACATATAAACTACCACAACTGAACCAGGAAGAAATGGAAAGCCTGAACAGACCCATAACCAGTAAGGAGATTGAAACAGTCATCAAAAATCTCCAAACAAACAAAAGCCCAGGGCGAGACGGCTTCCTGGGGAAATTCTACCAAACATTTAAAGAAGAACTAATTCCTTTTCTCCTGAAACTGTTCCAAAAAATAGAAATGGAAGAAAAACTTCCAAACTCATTTTATGAGGCCAGCATCACCTTGATCCCAAAACCAGACAAGGATCCCATCAAAAAAGAGAACTACAGACCAACCTTGATGAACAGAGATGCAAAAATTCTCAACAAAATACTAGCCAATAGGATTCAACAGAACATTAAAAGGATTATTCACCACGACCAAGTGGGATTTATTCCAGGGCTGCAAGTTTGGTTCAACATCCGCAAATCAATCAATGTGATCCAACACATTAATAAAACAAAGAACAAGAACCATATGATACTCTCCATAGATGCTGGAAAAGCATTTGACAAAGTACAGCATCCCTTCCTGATCAAAACTCTTCAAAGTGTAGGGATAGAGGGCACATACCTCAATATTATCAAAGCCATCTATGAAAAACCCACCGCAAATATTCTCAATGGAGAAAAACTGAAAGCTTTTCCGCTAAGGTCAGGAACACAGCAGGGATGTCCGTTATCACCACTGCTATTCAACATAGTACTAGAAGTCCTAGCCTCAGCCATCAGACAACAAAAGGAAATTAAAGGCATCCAAATCGGCAAAGAAGAAGTCAACCTATCACTCTTTGCAGATGATATGATCCTATATGTGGAAAACCCAAAAACTCCACTCCAAAACTGCTAGAACTTGTACAGGAATTCAGTAAAGTGTCAGGATATAAAATCCATGCACAGAAATCAGTTGCATTTCTCTACACCAACAAGACAGAAGAAAAGGAAATTAAGGAGTCCATCCCATTTACAATTGCACCCAAAAGTCTAAGATACCTAGGAATAAACCTAACCAAAGAGACTAAGAATCTATACACAGAAAACTATAAAGTACTCATGAAAGAAATTGAGGAAGACACAAAGAAATGGAAAAATGTTCCATGCTCCTGGATTGGAAGAATAAATATTGTGAAAGTGTCTATGCTACCTAAAGCAATCTACACATTTAATGCAATTCCTATCAAAGTACCATCCATTGTTTTCAAAGAAATGGAACAAATAATCCTAAAATTTATATGGAACCAGAAAAGACCTCGAATAGCCAAAGGAATATTGAAAAAGAAAGCCAAAGTTGGTGGCATCACATCCCGGACTTCAGGCTCTATTACAAAGCTGTCATCATCAAGACAGCATGGTACTGGCACAAAAACAGACACATAGATCAATGGAACAGAATAGAGAGCCCAGAAATAGACCCTCAACTCTATGGCCAACGAATCTTCGACAAAGCAGGAAAGAATGTCCAATGGAAAAAAGACAGCCTCTTCAACAAATGGTGCTGGGAAAATTGGACAGCCACATGCAGAAAAGTGAAATTGGACCATTTCCTTACACCACACATGAAAATAGACTCAAAATGGATGAAGGACCTCAATGTGAGAAAGGAATCCATCAAAATCCTTGAGGAGAACACAGGCAGCAACCTTTCCACCTCAGCTGCAGCAACATCTTCCCATGAATATCACCAAAGGCAAGGGAAGCAAGGGCAAAAATGAACTATTAGGATTTTATCAAGATCAAAAGCTTTTGCACAGCAAAGGAAACAGTGAACAAAACCAAAAGACAACTGACAGAATGGGAGAAGACATTTGCAAACGGCATATCAGATAAAGGGCTAGTGTCCAAAATCTATAAAGAACTTAGCAAACTCAACACCCAAAGAACAAATAATCCAATCAAGAAATGGGCAGAAGACATGAACAGATTTCTGCAAAGAAGACATCCAGATGGCCAACAGACACATGAAAAAGTGCTCCATATCACTTGGCTTCAGGGAAATAAAAATCAAAACCACAATGAGATACCACCTCACACCAGTCAGAATGGCTAAAATTAACAAGTCAGGAAATGACAGATGCTGGCGAGGATGCGGAGAAAGGGGAACCCTCCTACACTGTTGGTGGGAGTGCAAGCTGGTGCAACCACTCTGGAAAACAGCATGGAGGTGCTTCAAAATGTTGAAAATAGAACTACCCTATGACCCAGCAATTGCACTCCTGGGTATTTACCCTAAAGAAACAAACATAGTGATCCGAAGCGTCACGTGCACCCGAATGTTTATAGCAACATAGTCTACAATAGCCAAACTATGAAAAGAACCTAGATGTCCATCCACTCATGAATGGATAAAGCAGATGTGGTATATATACACAATGGAATACTATGCAGCCATCAAAAGAAATGAAATCTTGCCTTTTGTGATGATGTGGATTGAACTAGAGGGTATCATGCTTAGCAAAATAAGTCAATCGGAGAAAGACAACTATTATATGATCTCCCTGATATGAGGGAGAGGAGATGCAACATGGGGGGTTAAGGGGGTAGGAGAAGAGTAAATGAAACAAGATGGGATTGGGAGGGAGACAAACCATAAGTGACTCTTAATCTCACAAAACAAACTGAGGGTTGATTGGGGGAGGGGGGTTGGGTGAGGGGGGTGGGATTATGGACATTGGGGATGGTATGTGCTATGGTGAGTGCTGTGAAGTGTGTAAACCTGGAGATTCACAGACCTGTACCCCTGGGGATAAAAATATATGTATATAAAAATAAATAAATTAATTAATTAATTAAAAAAAACTTTCAAAAATTTATACATTCATGTCAAAACAGAAGGGGACATGTGAACTCTCCTAATACTAATACTAATAGTAGTAATAGTTATGTTTTTGTGGTTTTTATTTTTCTTTTCTTTTTCTTTATTTTTCCTTTTGTATCAGGCAGTGTTCAAGGTCATCTGCACATATTAACTTCCTTAATCTTTGAGTCCAGTCTGTGACTATTTTTGCAATTGTAGAACCAGGTTACACAGAGGTTAGGTGGCACACTCCAGTGACATAGCCATTTTTTTAGACCAAATAGCATCAGAGTAAAGGTTGAGATAAATGGCCTAAGGATCATAGTTTATTAAGTTAAAAAGGCATTTAAATACTACTACTGCTAATAGATTCATCCTATGTGCCAGCAATGTTGTTAAAAATTTTAATAAAATAATTCAGTCTCTCTACACTAAAACGTTAGAGAAATAATGCATAATTTTAATATAAAGATGCTAAAAGAAAGGTAATTATGAGAAAAATTACAATTTAATGGCCACATTAGTTCCTTTTTCTCACATTTTCTGTAAGATGCTGTTTAAAGTGCATTCTAAATCTCTCTCCTTTATTGAGCTCTGGCCTTGAAAATCTGTGTCCAAAGAGGAAAATAATTGCTTTCAAAGGAAAAAAATGTTTAGAGACAGACTAAGAATGATTATTTACTTCGACTGGATAGCCTCCAAGTTGAAAATCAAAAGTACTTAATTAAGACTTAAAGCCTCTGTTGATATTGTATAAAAAACAATTTCTCTTGTTTTAAGATAAATATGTTTTCCCGTCCCGGCAACAAAGTAAGCACAGGTTAATGTTTTGATTACATGTATATAAAAACTTATCAACTCAAAATTAAAATATACAGAAACATGCAATTCAAATGTTTAATAACTGAATTTTCTCTCTCAGGACTGATGGTGTTTTGGCATAGGTCTTTCCAAGTTGTGATAAAAAGAAAATGTGAGTGCATTCTTGGGCCTTGCCAACTTGGAAAGTCATGGAATGGGAGAAGAAAAAATGAGGATTTTGAGTGGGGAAAGTAGGTGGGTTGGTCAAATTTCTTGTTTTTGGTGAAAGGTATTATTTGTGTATAGGAAAAATGGAAGCTAGGAGAGACTATTAATGGGCCATTTTAAACAATGGAAAAGTCTATTAGTAAAATCCTTTAACAAAGTAGCAAAATATCCTGAATCAGGAGTCTAGGAAAGAAATAGGTGTCTGGTGCATGCACAGGTCTGGTGGGAAGAAGTAACAGTTTGCCAAAACCTCCAACAGGCTAAGGCTCTGTAGCATCCCTGTGCAAAGCTTAGACTTAACCAAGTTAAGATACATTGATGAGTGATAGGTTTAAAATCAGTTCTGGTGAAGTAAAAGTTGAACTTCCCTGCTTCTTATTGAATAAAGGAAAATAAGAGGAAAGAAGTGCTCATGTGTGAAACGGAATAAAATGAAGAACCTTAGAAGGAAGCAATTAGTTCTTCCCAGAGGCATCATGAAGGTGGAAACAAGTTATCTTGGTGTCTTCCCCTGAGGGAACAAGTACTCTTTCCCGAACAAAGCAGTAGAAGTGTCCAACTGTAGAACTACAAGAATGTAGGTGGGGGAGCCTCACATCTCAGACTGAATACAGGTACTAATTGGACATGAGCAATTAAAATGTCTTTTAATCAGCAACAATTTAAAATAGTTAAATCTCTGAGGGTTTCATGGGTAAGGACCACCCCTATAAAACCTAGTCTGTTAGAAATGTATTACTGGACCCACTTAGGTAAATGTTAAAACCAAAGCCAAACAAATAAATAACCAATAAATATTAACCAATAAATATTAGCCAATAAATAAATAAAAACTGCATTAACTTAAATACCTTTTAAAGTAGAGTTAAGTAGGAGTTAACATTAAAGTAAAGTAAGAGTTCTGAGCAAAATTGCAAAGACGTCATTCCTTTTATGGCTATTTTCTATTAACTGTATGAAGTTCAGGCATTTATATTAGATATTTTACCTTCTTATTTCTCTAAAATGCCTTGGGGGAGATATTAAAATTTCTCCTCTTTTTAAGGCGCTATACTATTTTGATATTCCATTAGGAGGACACATCTAGATTTGTAAACCTTAAACATAATTTGAGATAATTTGATAATATTTTTAAAGAAAATTATTCTTACTCAACTAACAGAAAAAAATATAGATGATTCTCAGTCTTCTTTTATCCTCCTTTGTGGCTATTTTTTATTAAAACTAAATATATTATTTCCAAAACTCTCCCTACAAGATGTGAAACAGTTTTAGGATCACATTCTAGAGTTTAAACAAAACTTGTTGCAGTGAGCTCTGGCTATTATATATAAGTGATGAGTCACTAAATTCTACTCTTGAAACCATATTACACTATATAATAGCTAACCATAATTTAAATAAAAACTTGAAAGTAAAATTTAAACAAAAATGATAAAAAAAGAAATTTAATTTCACATAAAGAATATATATTTTTAAATTTATTTCTATTTTTCCAGGGTTCCAAGATTCATTGTTTATGCACTACACCCAGTGCTCTATGAAATATGTGCCCTCCTTAATACCCACCACCAAACTCACCCAACCACCCCCTCCAAAACCCTCAGTTTGTGAACATAAGGAACATTTGTAGTAAGCTCTGGATGGCTTCTTGGTAGTTCCTCAGATTATTTTTCCTTTTTATGTTTACATGCCCCAAGGGAAAAGAGGGAATATGACAAATTTGATTTTTTAGACTGTGTATTAAGAGAAAATTAATATGAATGACCTCTACAAATTGTATGCTTATTTTTAATCAACTCCATAAAAAATGAATTCAATTACATCATGATGAAAAATTTAAATAATTTTATTCCTCATTGTGGATTGTCTTTTTAACTACCAGGGACTGACAAAGCCATTTCATAGGTAAGGTACTTATACTGATCAGCAGAATTCAATAGACAGCAAGTCCTATACTTTTTTTTTTTTTTTTTTTTTAGATTTTATTTATTTATTTGACAAAGAGAGTGAGAGAGCACAAGTAGGCAGAGCAGCAGGCAGAGTGAGAGAGAGAAACAGGCTCTCCGCCGAACAGGGAGCCTGATGTGGGGCTCTGGGGTTTGATCCCAGGACCGTTGGAATCATGACCTGAGCCAAAGGCAGTCACTTAGTGGACAGCCACTCAGGCACCCCAAGTCGTATACTTCAAATCTACTTCTCAGGAGTAGAATGCAAGCAGATTTTGAATAGCAGATTAAACTATGGCAGTGTATATTAAAAACAGTCTAAAACCTTATCATAAGCTCTTACAAGTATGAAATCTATGCTAGACACAGAGCTAGGAGTAACCCTTATAAAATTACTGTAGGAAAGATTATATGGATGCTTATATTTGCACCATAACCATATCTAACTTAGAGTTGTAGATACCCAATTAAAAATAACCTCATACTATCAGAATTATTTTTTTTTTCCCCAAAAGTCAAGGCCAGATTCTTATATCTTCTTACTTGTCTATCCCCTAATCAAGTTCTGGCCATAAAAAAACATACTAGATCTCTGTTGGGTTAAACAATGTCAGATGTTCTCAATAGTTCACAATGTCATTAAATGCCAATAACAGAGAATTTAGACTCTTATGTCCCATTGCAAGTTAGCACTTACCCCAGTGGAATATTAATCTTTTACTGATTATCAAATAACGTAATAACACCACTACTAAAGTATAGTGTTTTTAGCTTCCCCCTCTACTAGGACCACGTAAGACTACACCATGAAAATCCACTTTTCTACACATGGATCCCCAACTCTTTTGGAGAAACAAGTATTTGAAAAATATGCTCCATAATTTCTGCTCCTGGTGGGTAATGTAAGGTTTTATAGGCAAGATACACAAGACACCAGGTGAGATAGGTGCAAGGCAAGGTTTATTAAAGGTGCCCTCGGGAGTTCTGTGACTCAGGAGAGGAGAGTCGGGGAAGTCGTGAGAGGGAAGGGGTTCGGTGAGCTTTTATTAGGCCAGGGCAGGGCAGGGGCTCATAACCATATTTGGTAAGGTTAGAGGTTGGGGTTGGAAAGTCCAAAGTGGCTGGTTTCTGTTTCTCGCATAGGTTTCGGTTTACTCAAGGTGAGTATCCTTGACAGATGTCTTTTTGGCGGGAAAGTCCTGGGTAGGGGGAAGATGGCGGCCTGGCAGCCATTTTATTGTTCCTCCTGCATTCCCAGAGCCGCACACCTAATAGGTAATAAATATATTTTGAGACTGAAGTAGATCTTGAGGCCTGTGCTTCAAATTAAGTAAAGAATTGATAATAAAGTTCTGAAAACTCCATTAGGAAACCATCCAAACATATGCTATTTGGGATAACTTGAGAGTTGAGGCAATCTCATTTTTAGAACTTATAATCATCTTTATTATATTTATCCTCTGCTGGCTTACATAGTCTTTGGTACCCTGATTGATTGATTCCACCTATCCAAGAAACTCCCTATGAGACTCCAGATAAGGGATATGCTCCTGATTTTAGGGAACCTTATTTTTTTAGATAGTACTTGTCCAGGTGTTAGTTGTCCAGAGTAAGTATTTTTATATTCATCATTTTATAGAGCTGAATATTCTGAAGCATTTTACTGCTCATACTTTACTAGAAACCTTAGTACACTTTATGATTTCTCCCTTGAAAGAATTTTCCAAAATTCACATGAATACATCTTTAATAAAGAAAGCAGTTCTAAGGCCACATTTCCTCCCTTCTTGGTTAAAGATCTTGCCATACTAACTTGTTAATTTAAAGTCACACTGATCAACCAGCCAGAGGAGGAGTGGATGGGAAGTGGGGAGGGGGGAAACAATGTTAAACAAAAAATAAGTAAAACAGAAAACCTCTAGGAGTTTACATGTTTTCTTTTCCTTTAAAGTATAAGGAAGATGAGAACATAATCTGTTTTTAACCTTGGCATAAACCACTTCAACTTTAGAAAGTTATTCCAGTTGTTGGATTTGTGTTCCTCCCTTGTGGATCATAATTTGACTCTTAGGATTATTCCCATCAGACTGCCCTTCTAAAGAAAAACTCATTTTAGTAGTACCTAAATATATTGTTTTGGACTAATTATATCAGCCACATAAATAATACAATGTGACTATCAACAGATGGAAAGTTTATCATTGCACTGATGTCACATAGTTGTGTGTATCCACGGTGAAGACTGAGGATTTCCAATCCACTGTTACCATATATATCATGCATTAGTCAATTTCAAGTGTCTTAATATTTGACTAATGCATTGGGCCACTTATTTTGGATAAAGGGCTCTTTGAATTCCTGAGTTCTAATTTTCTTTACCCATTAGTTTTACTAATAAAGCACCTACCAGAACAGTTCTAGGTGCTGTGGTTTATTACTGTACAAAACTGATTATCTTTCTATTATCTTAAAGATTATGATCTACTGGGAGGGAGACAGTATGCTGATAATGAAGAAAAACAAAGGGCAAAAAGGGAAAAAAAAGTGATGGGAATAGTACTTTACACTGAGAAATCAGAGATGAGGTGAAAAGATAACATTTAACTTTTGGTAATGAGATTTTCAGAGTATAACAACACACATTTCTCAGAACTACTGATGAAGCTAACCTATTAACAGCTTTTTAGTGACAACAAAATCACAGCTATTTTTAGCAAGCATTTGCTCTCTCTTTTTCCCTAAATATGAAGCATTCTTATTTAGTTGTTCAGAATGAAACTCACCATAATAATGAAAATGTGTTTTTTTAAACTGAGTACTTAATAATGAAAGAACAATTAAGATATGTGTGTATAGAATAATTTTTTTTCTGTTGTAAATGGAATGAAAGGAAAGAACCCATTGTGGTATTTCAAGTGAATTATAATCACTTACATACATGATTCTTTTATTATAGACTTAAAATTCAGGCTTTCATATCACTGTGAACAATTCCTCATTTACAATATCTGGCTCTGGTACTATGAACGTTTGCACAAATTTTTGACCCATACAGACACATGTCTCTGCCTGAAGACCACATCTCTTCATACATGATTTTTTCTTATTAAGTGGTTTAGGCTTGTAGATTCTGTTCAAAGCGCAGGGCATTTTCTGACCATCTAAATAAACACCCAATGGCATGAACTAATATGATGAAACATGTGAAGCACTTTAAAACTGGCAAACTCCGCTATGGGTGTTTTCAGTCTTGTGCTGATTTCAACTGGTAGCCAAAATTAACTTGCCTAGACCTCACATTGTGAGAATATATAAAATATTTTGATGTAATTATTTTAGACAAAGAAATCTGCTTAATTTACCATAATACCTTGAAATTTCATAACTGCATACCCCATGAACCTGATATTGCCCTAGATATTTATTTCTTTAGCTTCTTTGGATATGACTTTGAAATATTAGGCATTGTATAGGTTATATATTAATGTTACATCTTTCAAACTCTTAATGCTTTAACATTCTTTATCTCAAATAATCATTTGGCACTTAGAGCAACTGTGATGCTAATTTACATTTTTATTATGGACAGTCAATTAACATGGGTTGTTGCTGTCTCCCTCCTCTGAATATAATACTAAAGATATTATAGAAATATGAGTGAATATGAAAGAGTTCCTAAGAAAAGCAAGAAGCTAGGGAAGAATACCTTGCTTTTGCTCTTTTGCTCACTTTCACAGTACAAACTCAGTTTAAAAATTCCAGTTTTGTAGGTAAACATCAACAATTACTATCTTCCAGAGGGGTCAGTGGCTAAGTATTCCCTCCTTCTCTCTACTTCACTATGAAGATGACATGATTAAAATTCAGAAAGGCGACTCTTAGAATAGACCCAGGGAAAAAAAAAAAGAGTTTGAGGTCAATTACAAACAAGAAAGTCACCTGGCAGAAGAGGGTGGAAAGAGAGGAAGGACTCTGCCCTGAGGGTTCTCTTTTCCTCCATAAGTTTATATGAAATGAAGCAAAATTAATGGATCTCAGAAAATAAGAATTTTAAATAAGAATAATAAATATCTTTGAAGACATAAAGAGGATTTTAGCAGAAAAAATAATAAATATTTTTCTTAAATAGCTAGATATAACCAATAGAGAAACAAACATTTGTATGTGTACTTCCAGTTAAATATTTTTGGTTGATTGAAATGTTTGCCTTCCATTCCCTCCTAAATATGTACTAAAATAATCTTTAATGAATAACAATGCTATGCATGCAAAGCAACAGAGAGAATTGAGGGAAAAGACTGTTCTCTGACTGGAAGTCAAGAATGCTAAAATCTAAATGTGGCAAAAAGGGGAAGCCAACAAAGAGAAAGAGTCATTACTTCTTCCATCAACATTGATCAAGATTCCAGGCCCTGTATACTTTTGGAAGTAGGTCTTTGTAAGAGGTAGGACTTAAAATACTGAAGGATTTGCTTAAACTCCTAGATTGCCTCCTCTATCACAAATAGCTAAGTGGCTACTGTTCTCTCACCATGAGAAGACATGGAAGGCTTATATTTTGGGGAAATTAAAAAGGAGATTCTGTACTTAAAAACCTCAAGCATAACCGAGAGCAATTGGATAAGGCATCTTACTGAAAATAGAGGAATTAAAGAAATGTTTACATCCGTGGTAAAGAACAAGACTGTGAACAACCCTCTTCTCCTGTTTATCATGCAGAACCTATCAACTAGACTGTAGACAAGAAAACTGGACTGTTTTCCAACTTCTGTGGAAAATTAAATAGTCCAAAGAATTCAGGTAATGGAATTAGTTGTTCCTTCTAAAGCTGGGAAGGCACATTGTTCTGTCATTCTCTGTTGAAGTACACCCATTACTACTGAAATTAGCAAAACCAAACCATTTACTCGAGATTTTCACTTTTTTTTTTTTTTTTAGGGAGAGGGAGGGGCAGAGGGAGAGAATCTTAAACAGGCTCAATGCCCAGTGCAGAGCCCAAATCAGCATTCTATCTCATGACCTTGAGATCATGACCTGAGTTGAAATCAAGAGTTGGACACTTAACTGGCTGAACCACTCAGGTGTCCTCAAGATTTTCACTTTTAAATATAAATGAATAGCTATGGACCTGAAAGATATTTCAGAGAGTTTTTTAATGTCAGAGGAAAAGAACAAAGCAAGCTAGAAAAATCAAGAAAGAAAATGAAAATTCCAAAAATTATGACTTCAGAGATATAAGAGAAGATACTGTTTTTAGGAGTAAAAACAGAATGATATAGAAGGGAATGCTCAGAAAACAAGAAAGTTCTTGGAATGAAAAATACAAGAACAGAAGAAAAAAAGGGTATAATGAAAGAGATGAAGAATTCCAAAAAGCTTAAAAAGAAAAAAACTGAAAAAAAAAAGCAATGAAAAGACAAAAATTTTGAGGATCAATCTGAGTAGTTGTGTGTCTGGCAAATGCAGACTAAAAGAAATAAATAAAGAGGAGAGAAAAACGGGTAGAAGAAAATAATTAAACACATGCTAAAGTCTCCCATTTCCAATGATATGCAGGACTGAATATCTTGCAAGTGCTCCTGTTACAATACAATTTAAAATGCGAGATGATATGTAAATTATATCTCAATAAAGCTGTTAAACTTTTTAAAATCCTAGATGGAATGTTTGAAAACATCTTTTTAAAATACAGAGATGAATTGAAAAAGTAAGCAAGCTCCTCTGAGGACAAGAATGAGCCAGAAGCATGAATCCAGTTTAGTAAAACTATGTTGATTCCATGGCTGCCCTAAGGGCACCTGCCTCAAGAAATTTTAATGATTGCAGGGTGGAAAAGAACTGCAACCTAGTGCTGTGCGAGGTAAAGAAACAGAATAATAACCCCACACAAAGATGTGTGAGGGTCTGCAATCGCAGTGTCACAGAAACTAAAAATAATCTGTTCTATAAAGGGAGATGTTCAGCAAATTTGCCACAGCTTTAGCACTTGTTTTTAGGATGAAAGTCACTCCTGAGAATTCTTAAGTATAAGCTGCCCTTGTGAAGACTAGGGTTTAAATTCCCAATACATAAGTGTTATCAAAAACATCCAACCTGGGAAATTAATTTGAAGAGATCCCAAGTTAGGAGCACCTTGAACAATTGCAAATCCTCTATGGAGTATCGTACCATTACACCAAGGATCATAATATGTTCTCAGATAAACCACTGCACATTTACTCACAGTTTTTTTAAAAAATCACAAAATACTAGAGTAAAACAATGGTTTATCATCTTTATCCTCAGAGATAATAATTTCCAAGCCTTTAGTTGTTTCTTTTGTTACTTTCATCTTGATAAAGAATATAAATAAGTAGTATATTTATTTATTTGTTCTCCACTTTATTTTTTGTAGATTAGGCTTTGTCTTATTGCTATGTAAGAAGAATCTTTAGCTTTTTGTCTGTCTTCCTCTCCATGAGCATTTATTTGTTCATGTACAGAAAAGAAATACATTGTTTTTGGTCTCAGCCTCATAATATAGTAAAATCATTTTAAAATCAATTTTAGAGTTCTAGAGTTTTGATTATTTGGGGTCTATGCTCTTTACATTTGAGCTGCATTCATTTTATTTGTAATCAGAGTATAGTTCTTTTGCCACTGAAGTAAATTCATTCATTCATTCATTCAAGGTATAGCTGACATGATGTTAGTTTTAGGTGTAAAACATAATGATTCAATATCTATATATTTTGCAAAATGATCACCACAATAACGCTAGTTAACATCTTGCACCATCCATAGTTACAGAATTTTGTGTGTGTGTGTGGTAAGTACTTTTAAGAACTTTTAAGATCTGTTCTCCAAGCAACTTTCAAGTATGTGATAGAGTATTGTTAACTACAGTTGCAATGCTATATATTACATTCCCATGACTCATTTATTTTATAACTAGAAGTTTGTACCTTTTAACTGCCTTCACCCATTTTGCCACCTCCCATCCCCTACTTCTGGCAACCACCAAACTGTTCTTGGTATTGATAAGATTTTATTTTAAGATTCCACATATAAGTGAGAATGTACAGTAGTTTCTTTTTCTTTCTCCTTATTTCACTTATCATAATGAACTCAAAGTCAACCCATATTTTCACAAATGACACCATTCCATTCTTATAACAGAATAATATTTAATTTTGTATGTGTATCATAATTTCCCTATCCATTCATCCAGTGATGGACATTGAGGTTGTTAACATATCTTGACCACTGTGAACGATAACAAAATAAACATGAGGGTGCATATATCTCTTCCAATTAGTGTTTTCATTTTATCCAGGTAAATACCTAGAAGTGCAACTTCTGGATCATAGTAATACTACTTTTTAGTTTCTTGAAGAACCTCCATGCTGTTTTCCATAGCGGTTGTACAAATTTATATTCCCACCTACATTGCACAAGGGTTTCCTGCTCTCTACATTCTTGCCAACACTTGTTATAGCTTGTCTTCTTGATGACTGTCATCCTAATAGGTCTGAGGTGCTATCTCACCATGGTTTTGATATGTGTTTCCCTAATGATTAGTAGTGAGACTGTCTTTCCCCATTGTATATTCTAGGCTCCTTTGTCATAAATTCCTTGACCATGTTTCTGTGGGTTTATTTGTTGGCTCTCTGTTCTATTGAGCTCTGTGTCTGTTTTTATATCAATATCATACTATTTTCGTTACTACAGCTTTGTAATATAGCTTTGAAATCAGCAAGTGAATGCCTCCAGGTATGTTTTTCTTTCTCGAGATTACTTTGGCTAATTTGTCATCTTTCATGGTTCCACATATTTTAGGACTGTTTGTTCTATTTTTGCAAAATATGTCATTGGAATTTTGGTAGGAATTGCATTGAACCTTTAGATTGCTTTAGGTAATGAGATTTAAACAATATTGAATCTTCTAATCTATGCACATAGAATATCTTGCCATTTACTGAAGTCTTTTTCAATTCTGAAATAAATTATTATCTTTTCATTAGCTCTTTTCCCTCTCTATGAATTATCATTAATTTACTCTCAGATGTACAAAACTCTCCTTAGTACTGAAGTACATCAGATCACATATCCACCTGTGTTTCTTTCAGGCTCCTTCTCCAGATCATTTTCTAGTTCTGTCCCACTTATTGTTTTGCCTCTTACTTGAACAACATGCTGAGCACCTTCTTTGCTGCCCTCATAAGATCCCACTGTTAGATTTTACTTATTTTTTTAAAGATTTTATTTATTTATTTGACACAGAGAGAAATCACAAGTAGGCAGAGAGGCAGTCAGAGAGAGAGGGGGAAACAGGCTCCCTACCAAGCAGAGAGCCCGATGCTAGACTTGATCCCAGGACCCTGAGATCGTGACCTGGGCGAAAGGCAGAGGTTTAACCCACTGAGCCATCCAGGTGCCCCTTGATTTTACTTATTTATTTACTCATTCATTTTTTGGTTAGTCAATCCTCCAGTGCAAAGGTGGTGTAATTGGACTTAATTTTTATAATGTTTGCATGTCTGACAAGGTCTTTATTCTAAGCAATTAATCAAAGGGACAACTGAGATGACTATTATGAATAAGAATATGATTTCATCCTCATCAGCAATTTAGAGAATCCTGTTATAGGCACAGATGTAAATAACAATTTATAAGATTCATCTCTTTATATATTCGTCACGTTCAGAGTAGGTGAACTGACATAGTTCAATATAATCATAAGCAAATTTTATATTAATTGCACTTGTGTAGAATAATACAATAATAAGCTACAAAGTACAACTTTAACCATACATTTTAAATTTTATTTAGAAAGTTTTTATTTTCATATAAGAAACTTTCATATTTCATTTAAGAAAATACAGATGCTATATGTAAATATATTTGACCTAGTGCATATTTACAAAATATGAATACAAAACTGAATAGCCTATTTTTACTCCCTGCTAGTGCTTTATTTTTATTAATTTTGTTTAATACCACAATGCAAATGATTATACCAATGAATTATGGATGACATTGGGAAAATGTTATAAGGTTAAAATGTGTTGCTTTTACAGTTTTTTCTTTTTTGTCATCTTGAAAAATTTGGAAATCAACCAGTAATAGTAATTCTTGAGATGAAACTTGCCTTTCAAAGACCACAGTCATGTGATAGAAATCTGTGAAGAAGCACTTGAGTATTTCAGATGATTGCATTCCAAATGAGAAAAGGAGGAGAATTATGAGGGTACTTCTTGGTGCTTGGGCTTTCTAACTCACAAGGTTCATTTTCCAATGATATTTTATAGGTCACTGAGTTTGCATTTAGAATAATTTTATAGTGGTGGGAATTTTAAAGTTCTGATTATGGAGAAAAACATGCTGACAGCATCCATACAAATATTCTCTCTGATGCAATGACAAGCTTTGCAGTGATATAATCCATTTTCTATGCCTTAAGAATTCCTTTTTTAAACCATTTCTGCTCTTTTTCCTTTTTTCTGTATCACTGGTCACTGGATTTCTCTATGTGATTCTATTTTATTCTTATTGAATTGAATTGGATTCAACCTAGGAATGAAAAAAAAAATTGTAGGGGTTCTGAATTCCATGAGATGTGGGTTCAAATCCCAGAACTGCCATTTATGAGCTGTGTCTCTAAGCAATTTATCATGTGTGCTTCACTTTTCCTTTCTGAAAAATCAGGACAAGGTATCACTGGGTTTATTAACAAGTATATGCCTCAAATTGTTCACCACAGAGTCAGGCTATCTAAGAAGTATTTAATAATCTCTTCCTCTTCCTTGAAGAAAGATACCACTTCAATATTTCAGCCTATGTGCTGAGTACTTCATAGTAAACTGCACCACTTTTGGTGACTTACTTCTTAACTAGTCAAGTCCATTTTTTTTTAATGTGTGTGAGGTTACATTTGGTTGGATGTGAGAAATAAAATTTCTGTATTTTTTGGACTTACTATACACATTCAACCTCTCTTTTCATTGTCATTTTCCACCTTTGCTTGATACTTAAATTATTGAGAGCATTAATTTAGCTTACCACTGCATTTTCCATAAATTAAACCACATTTGTTCTTAATTACATTATATAATTTTTATGCTAAAGTGAGCATGAACTATTAAGTTGAACCATAAGAAATTTCCACAAGAAATTGCCATTATACTCTCTATTTGATCTACAAAAACGGCAACTTAAAATAGTTCAAGCTAAAAAGTCTTAAAAGTAATAATGATATTTGAAAAATACTAATAAGTACTGATTTTTTCTTATGATAAGCTTTACATTAGTTGTTTATTCCTATGTATGATATTCACCTATATATGAGAGAAGCCGAGAGGTGACAGAGGAGCAGGGTTGCTTGAGAGAGAATGAATAGAGCAGTAGGGGTTATATAAATAAAACAGGGACGGGAGAAGTGAAATATATTAAAATTAAGAGGTAAATTTTGATTTATAACTAGTTTCTCTAATTTAAGTAATTAACTTGAGGTGTCTCTCCTTGAATAAATGCCATATACGGATAGATTTTTTCAGTAGCTTTTATGAAATAAAGATAAGCTTTAATGATATGCTTGCCTTCCTAACAGCCACAGCATTAACAGAGACTTAAAATTCTAGTATAATTCTGAGAAACCTGAGCAATTTGCAGGCCCATAAATAGAGACACTGAGGGAGTTCATCAATGCATTGTGCATCTTTGCTTCAGCTAAGAAAATCATCATTTCAGATAAAAATAATTCTCTTCTTAAAATGTCTCCACACATTTTCAACAGTCACTTGGCAAATTATCATTTCAGTTCTTTATATTAGATGATAATGCCACTGGCTAAGATAATGATAGTCAATTTCCCACTTAAAATTTTTTAATTGTATTCATTTTTCTTATAATGTCTAATCCTATTCGGTGTGAAATACACAAGAAAATCCCTGGATTAATGTCTTAATTACAGTGTTGGTTACTGTTGCTAGGTAGATGATTCTTCAATTTTGAATACTTTTAAAAGTAGGCACTTTTCTTTTCAACTATTTGAGAAGATAGGCAATCTTTAAATAAGTAATCTAGTATTTTTGTGCCCTTAATTCTGGCAGATGAGCCATTTGGGTGGAAGGGACAGATAGAAGTTATGCATGAACTTGACAATACGGACTTCTCACCAAAGTTCCTACAGTGCTAAGCTGTATTGATTTATCCTCCTGCCAACAATAAAGGCCAATGCTGAGACCCCCATGTAGGATCATTTCCTGGGAACTCACATTAATTCCGTTTGGCCTCTTCCATTAAGAAAGGGACACTGGACTAAACCTGTTTTTTGCCTATGGGTTTGCCTTCATGCTCACAAGTTTTCTTCCAGTTTTTATTAGCAAACGTTCAGAATGACTCTATCAGTTCTGTGCTGATAAATATTTAACAACTAATTTTCTGTAAAAAAGATATAAAACACAAAGCACAAAAAACAAAACCCAAAAAAGTATACATATATACTTATACATATTATAAATTATATTGATATAAAGGGTATATAAGATATATTATGCTAATAATATAATATATAAAACTCTTTTTTGTAACTTCTATGGAACTAATTGATTCTCACAGAATGAGTTTGATGACTTATACTGAACTCTTCTACTCATAACCAATCTGTAGATGCAGCTAGCAAATGAATGATATTCAAACACGAACGGCGCTTGCCATTTTCCTTCACAGTGGTAAGACAAAAATGAAATAATAAAGATATATGTAGAAATTTCTCTCACTGGTCCTGATATACTTGACATTGATTCTAATAGCATCCATGGAATTTAGTTTTTAAATACTGGAATGATATTTTCTCTCTTTTTTTCACTAGTCACAATGTAACAACTACAAACGTGACACACTTTCAAGTTTGGTATCCATTTTTACCACTTTCTCAAGTCTAGACAATCAACAAAACAGTAAATAAAGTTATGATTTGTAGTGTTTGCCAATAAATTCTTCCACTATGGCCAATGTGATATCCACTAAACTTGAACTTGGAAAAAGATACTCAGTAGGACAGTTATATAGTACTTCTACTATATAACTTCTACTGGAAGTTATATAGTACTTCTACTATATACAGTTATATAGTACTTGTACTATATAGTTATATAGGACTTCTACTTCTACTTCCATTGATTACTTCTACTCAGTAGGACAGTTATATTTCAAGTCCATAGAAAACTGTAAAATATAGAATGATAATTGGAAAATGGTGTGATTTTTATTTGTACTGCTTTTTTTTTAGTACATTTTATTTGTTAGGGGTTTTTGATACTCATCTTCACTAATTTTACCTTAATGCTCACACACAAAATGTTCTAGATGAGAGACATATATTTTATTATGTTAGAGTAAATAAAAAAGCTCATCGGATTCCCTCTTCTTTGCCTCAGGCTTTACCCCTGGGGTGACATAATGAAAGCCCAGGTCAAATATCCTACCTTAGTAGCTAGATACTCCATAAGCAAAGAATGGAGAACAATTTTCTCCATTTTCTTATAGGGGAAAGACAGTAATGTCTCTTCTTCCCCAAAGAAGAGAGACTGAATGGAAAACAAGTCAAAACAAAACAATTTTTTTTGTTGTTCCTTTGAGACAAATGGAAAGGATCCTGTATTGTCACATCCTGAGTTCTAATGTTAACCTTTTGGAATGGAAATTACATCTTTCCAATGGCCAGATAAATCTGAGGTGACTGTCTTTGATAACCTAGAGATTTCTCCAAGTCTTCATTTCAAACCTAGGGAGGAAACACCCCAGTATTCCTGGCACTTTGGGAGTTTAATCTAAGGACCTTGTTGGGGCTGTAACTATTTGACTCTCTTAGACATATTTTATAACCTTTCTGGATCAGAAAATTAACTAAACAGATGGCTACAAATACAGTTCTCAAGGTATGAGAATGGTCTTAGGAAGCTAGGGATTTTTACAGTAGCACTAAGAAATTCAGGAAATTTTATATTCCCACAATAAGTTTAAATAATTTAATTTTAAATAATGGCTGTACCTAATCAATTCACAAAATTCCTGAAAATTTAACAATTGTTTTCATGAGCCAGTATGATCAGTCTAGGACACCACTGCACTATTCATCAACATGTTACACATGTTATATATGTAGTATTTCTGCTAGACAAAGAACTCACTTGAAGGCGAAAGATATACAACAATAGGCTCTCACCCATGGAATTTCCTCACATTATCATAGGCCTTGCCATGCTGAAGCAGCTTTCCATGGATTCAATCAGAGCTCCATCTGATGGCCACACTTTGTAATGTTGGGTTATTGCTCTATAGGACATCTTTTGTCCCTTAAAACAGAGATTGGTTTATAGTCTTGTTCCTCCACTGACAAAATATGAATTCAAAAACTAAGGAGTATAAGTGGGGGAGACTTCATCGTATTACATTTAATAATCCACTTGTAGAATATTTTCTTTCCTTGCCCCTCACTCTGAGCTCAATAGATTTGTAGGTCCTAGTGCCCAAAACAATATTAAACTAGAAAATAAGACTGTACTTTGATAAGTAATTTTTGACTCTTCATACTAATGAGTAAACAGGCAAAAAAAAAAAAGAGGCTTGCTTTACTGTCTGGAACGTATAATTCAAATTGTCAAAAAAAAAAAAATACTGCTACTACACAGTGAAAAGAAGACTGTAGTATGATAAATAATGGTGCCCCAAAGATCTTCCTATTCCCTGGAATGCATGAGCCGTTATGTTATATGGCAAAAGGAATTTTATAGAGTTGATAAATTAAAGATGTTAAGATGGGAAGATAATCTTGAATTATCTAATTGGGCCATATGATATAATCATAAGGATTCTCAAAGATAGAAGGCTGAAACAGGGCGACAAAAGGTAGAGATTTGAGGGTGCCACGCTGCTGCCTTTGAAAGGAAAGAAAAGGGAGATGAGCCAAATAATGAAATAGCTTCTGGAAGCTGGAAAGGCTAAGAAAACAGATTCTTCCTTGGAGCTTACAGAAGGAATGCAATCCTGTGAACCCATTTTTAAACTTCTGAACTCCAGAATTATAATAAATATGTGTTGTTTTAAGTCATTAAGTTTGTGATAATAGGTTACACTTTTCCCAGGAGGAAACTAATATAAGGCGATGTCTAGAAATCTGAAGATTCACTTGGGAAGCTCTTTGTATCCCATGACCAATAAGAGAAGTCAGTGGGAAACTGTGAGAACCAGTGAATAGAGTGTAACTTGGAACCTGTTACTATTTGTGGTTCTCACCATGACAAAAACTCTTAGCTGAGTCCAGCTTTGTGTAATGAGAAGAGACCTGTAGAATAAGGGATAGAAGCAAGAAACCATGATTTTCAACAAAAATGGAGATTAAAATGGATATATGTGTGTGTGTGTGTGTGTGTATGTGTGTGTGTGTGTGTGTGTGTTTGTATATTACATAGGGTGTTATGAGGCCAATTAGTCATGGTACTGGCATGTTCTCCCAGTTTTGAACAATGAATGACATCCAGGGGAAAGATAGAGGGAATGAAAATTTCCTGGTGCATAGGATAAATAGAAGCTGATTGACTCACTCGTTTTAATGAGTAGCAGACAAGTATTTATTGTATAAGGAGATATCTGTTTCCATGTCTCAGTTTTTAAATTCTGTTTTTGTTCCAAAACTTTTAGATGCCAGGAAAAAAAAAAATCCTCATTTCCTCTGCCAAACTATGACCTTTTAAAGTAGAATATCCCATGAGGATGCCTATTTTCATAATGTTCACTTTGGCTTCTTTACAATGGAGCTATAAAATAGAAATGCTGAAATCTGCCCCAGAGTCTGTGCATGCGTGCACACGCCAAGTTAGTAGCTTGGATATTTAAAATTCCTTCTAGTAGGACCAGTAAAATAGACTTCTCTCATTTATCAAGTATGACATGTTATATTAGTACCTAACTGCTTAGGGGAATAGAAGGAGTCTCCACCTTAGAGGAAATGAGGTGTAATTATGTGTTATTGTGGAGTAAGTCATCTTCTGAGTAACTGTAATCAAGCCAATAATACACTCAGATTTTCTTGGGTCTGTTTAGCCAAAAATATTCCTTGTTAAAGCTCTTGCCCTAATTCTGAAACACTGGGTCTACCACTGTACTTAACTGCTCTAAGATATACGGTCTACTTACTAGTTCATATAAATGGAACTCCTGGAAATGTATACTGCAATCCAACCCCTTGATTACTGGCTTTCTTTCAGGTGGACTTAAGTTCTGCATCTCTAGCCTCTTAATGGTATTAACCATGGCTCTCATGGACTTAATTCTTCATGAATTGGAAAAGCTCATTTTAATCCATTCCAAAAATGAGCAAAATTAAGTATTAGAAATATCTAAGATTTTAAAACACAAACTTGTTTGGGAGTGTTATAAACAGGATAACATGATATAAATTCCCATTGTCTTTCTTATCACTTACTTCAATGGTAAAATGTATCTTTAATAGAAAACTGGTGTTCTGTGGACTGACAACAGAAATAGTGTATGTGATTGTAGGCATGGTTTTCCAAATTAATCCTGTAGAGCTTTTTATTAGCAGTTTCCTGGTCACTCAAGAAAAGTGAAAAGAACGTTGTCAGATTGGATTTGCTATTGTTGCTCAGAAAAGGGAGTTATGCCTATTACAACTTTGCCGGCTAAATTGGCAGAAAGAGTTTATACATTTGAGAATCAGTTTCTCAAAATCAGAGATGAGAAAAATTCACTGAGATTTTCCTTTCCATTTCTGTATGTTTTCTTGAGTTAATTCCATCGATTTTTCTTGTTACATTCATGTATTGATTAGCAATAATTTTTTCTGGCATTAGAAATACCAGACCAGTGAAATATCAAAATACTTCAATATCATGAAATTTAAAAATTTTTCCTTCCATAGCTCAGGCCTGATCCAGAATTTTAAGACTATAGCAGAAAAGAGAAACATGTTTTGTTTCTTCTCTTTTCCTCTGTCAACTCCCTGACTCAAGAGTTTCTATTCTTGGCTCCTCTAGAATCTGGAATAGAAGAAAGAAGGATTTAGAAGAAATGGCAATCTTATATGACTCATGCTATTATATCTACTGTTGTATCCTTCTGTGGAACAGAAGCCTAAAGCTGTCTTTGTGCATTTGGGTTTTGTTTATTTGTTTTGATTTATTTTGTTTTGGAATCCATCACTTATTGATACCTCGCACTGTGTCTTTTTCTGATATGGATCATATCCCAACCTTTGGCCACTTACATGATTCACCTCTCAACTCTTCTCTCTTGACAATGTATCACATGTGGATACATTCTGATTGCATCATATCACCCTGGTAGGCATACCTCTTCGGTGAAGTCCTATCACCCACCTCTCCTACCATGCTGAAGCCAAAAGTCATGGTAGAGAAGGTAGGTGAATGAATTCAGGGAAACAGACACTCTGATAAACTATCAGTCATCGTTCAGTCTCTCAATGAATTCTTCCACAACTTTGACATGCTCTAGAGGTTTGTGATAAGGTGAGAGTTGCAACATAGGTTTGATCCCCTCCCTTAGCAACATTCTTGTTCCTCGAGCACATCTTTTGGGATCTCATGTTACTTGCCTCCTGTTGTTCTCGTTAGGTAACAGATAAAACAAGGACAAAACAAAACAAATCATCTCTTTAAAGGATAACTATGTGTAGAATGAATCTAGTCTCTTTATATTGTTTATAGAGCTTCTCAGTATTTGGCTTTTGCCTAATTCTCCTACTACATCTTATAGCACCCTTTTCCTCCCACCCATGTCTGAACAGCCCTGGCTGTATTTCAGAGCCTTAAACAGTTTTGTTTGCTATTCCTTCTTCCTGGAATAATCTTTCTCCTGATATTTGCATGACTGACTCCTTTTTGTTTAGCGCTTTGGTTAAATACCTCCTTCTCAAAGAAGTGTTCATATCTGTAGTAGCAATGAAGTCACCGTTACCACAAACCTACCACACATTTCTGTAGAAAATTCCCTTCCTAGTCTGCCAATTATTTCATTCTTTCTCTTCTCTCCATAAGCGCCCAACACTTCTCTCTTTTTCCCTTATTTTATGGCTTTACTTCTTATTTCTCTAAGAGACCAGAAGCAATGGTAAGGAAATTACATCATCTTCCTTCCACAAAATCTTTCATCTTACTTGTTTCTGTACTCATATTCTGCCTTTTTCCTACTACTCTGTTTATTCATATCCAAGCCCAAACCTGCCAGTATGAGATGGGTCTCATCCTTTCTTACTTATTCAAGGACACTGTTTAATCATCTTTCATGCCTAATCTTCACTCAGTTGTACCATACCAATCATTAAACAAACATGGTGCAATATCTGTTATCATTAATAAAATGCTCTTGTAGTTCCTCATTGCTTTTTATATACCATTCCACTTCTTTTTCATTTATCGCAAGAATCTTTGAGAAATTTATTTAATCTAGATGTCTCCTTTTTATTTTTTATCATGAAAGAGTTTTATTTTTCAACTCCAAGTTTCATTCCTATCTTCTAATTGAAGCCATTCTTATAATGTTACCAATGATTTTTAATTGTGCAAAAGCAGTAATCAATTTTCATCCCACTTTATTGTGTTTAGTGTTTTTCAGTACCATTTACAAGTCTAAGACTGCAAAATCTTATTCATTCATGATTTTATCCCAGAAGGTACTCATTCCATTCTTTACCAATCTTTCATATTTTGTGTTTCGCCTATAAGTACATACCAATCTTCATCTCTTCCAGGGCTGTTGCAACTAATCAATCAGGAGCTTAATGCACTAGTGCACACAGACACACACATACACACACACACACACACACACACACACACACACGCATAATTAATAATCAAATTTAGTCTTCATCTAGTTCTCATCATACATTCATTGATTATGTTAGCGATTGGCTTTTATCTTAAATATATCTTTAATTTCCTCTTTTTCCCATTTCCAATACCAGTGCTCAAATCTATTGCACTTACTACTAACTACCTGATAAGCTTCCTTGCATTCCTTCATTCTTTCCTTTCTTCTTTCCCTACCTGCCTCTTACCAATAATGTATAAGCTCCATGGAGCACAGACCTAGCCTTACTTGTTTGTTATTAAATCCCCAATTCTTTTTTTCAAAGATTTTATTTCTTTATTTGAGAGGGAGAGTGAGCGAGTGAGAGAGAACAAGGATGGGGGTAGGGGAGAAGCAGAGAGCGAGAGGGAGAAGCAGACTACCCACTGAGTAGGGAGCCTGATGTGGGCTTGATCCAGGGACTGTGGGATCACTACCTGAGCAGAAAGTAGATGCTTAACAAACTGACCCACCCAGGTTCCCCTAAGTCCTGAATTCTTATAATAATTGCCTGTCATGCAGTAGGTGCTTAATAACTATATACTGAATAAACAATTGATCATCTCCTTACTCAGAATGACTGTAGAAAATACAATAGTTATTGCCATTGATGAGTTCCATGGTCCAATCTCATTAAAACTCATTGACTTTTTAGGAAATACTTGGTTTTTCCTATGGATTTAGTAAATCTCCTTATTATTCCTCATTCTTATCCTCAAGATAGCTTTTTTACACAAGACACTGTCAACCTATAATTTTGTTGAGCACACAATCTTTATAATGTCTCTCTTCTTTGTGTACTATTCACCTGATAAAGATCCCTGAGCTTTTATTATATTTGTCTAGCATAAGACCTTTAAATATATTGCACTGACAAAAGTCATTCCATGAATTGAAAATACGTTAAATAATATTTTATAAAACTATTCAGTTCACTCTTATTTTTGAGGCAATGTAATAATTATGGTTAATAAAAAGACATCAAAAAAGAACAAAAATAATATGTCTGGAAAAAGAATTTTATGACTAACTTACACCATGAGTCATTTTGCCTATTTAAACTAATGATTTATATTTCATATGCTTCAGCCACTTGAATGCTCATATCCATGCCTTTATGATTAACTCTAAGTGCACCAAAAACAATTATATAAAAATAAGTGATTATATTAAGGTTTGTTATTTATTGAAAATTTGAATTCTTTAACAACCCATTTCTCTCTCATATTTAAATTAATGAAATTTAGGAAAGTCCTGATTTTTATTTGATTTTTGATGCTTAATGGCTATTTAATCCCAGTATTTCTTGACAAGTCCTGAATATGAAGACGTAAATCCCTTCTCTGATTTTTATCAAACCTCACAGACTTTTAGATTAAGCAGTAAATGGATTTTACCCTTTCACATTAAAGTTATTTAAAAAGGAAATTTAAAGGTTATTAAACAGAAATCAGTTCTGTTGATACCCAAATGATTTTTCACATATGGCCAAATTTGTAAAAATGCTTGGAAAACAGAAATGTTAACATCTGTCATTTTTAATCAAAAAAGTGATCCAGTTTTATATATTAGTTGAGATTGCACAATATAGATATTTTGAGGTCACTCTATGAGGGTGGAGAGTTTTACTGGAAACTAGGAATTTTTTTTTTATCTTTCATGTTTCAATAAGTACTTTAAAAATATTTTAAGTTCTAGGCAATTTGAGTGGAACAGATTAGTAAAAATATGTTGCCTTGCAATTTTTTAAAAATAGAATTATCTACATTATCTGAAATCAGGAAAACTTCAGAATGAAGTTATGATCTCCAATGCCATTAGCATATTTATTTTCAAACTTTTTAGAAAGCCCCTCTTTTTTTTTTTTTAAGATTTTATTTATTTATTTGACACAGAGAAAGATCACAAGTAGGCAGAGCAGCAGGCAGAGAGCCTGATGCAGGGCAGATCCCAGGACCCTGAGATCATGACCTGAGCCAAAGGCAGAGGTTTAATCCACTGAGCCACCCAGGTGCCCCTAGAAAGCCCTCTTCTGCCTAAAATACTATCTTTGGTGTTCTAGTACAAAAAGTGAATAAGATAAAATTTTGCCTTCAACAAAAGGATTTTTAGAGTGTCAAATCTAGGAAACTATGTGTTGGCTATATGTCATTATACATTTGTTTAAACCCAAAGAAAGTACAACACCAAGAGTGAACTCTAATATAAACTATGAACTTTGGGTGATAATGTGTCTGTGTAGGTTTATCAGTTGTAACAAATCTAACACTTTGTGGGGGATGTTGATAATGAGGGAGGCTATGCATACAAAGGGGCAGAAGTTACATGAGAACTCTTTGTAATTTCTGATCAATTTTGCCATAAACCTAAAAACACTCTTCAATAAAAGTATTTAAAAGCAAAACAAAACAAAACTTTGTTTAACTTCCAAATTGGAATTCTGATGATATAAGATAATTTAGGAAACTTTTGGAGGAATTAAATTGTATGGGTTAGCTAAAGTTTTCAAGGAAAAGTTTTAATTCTTTCTTTCCAGTACAAAATGAATACATGTTGATTAATCGCAAATGTGAACACTTTACTCAAAAATATAAAGTGCAAACTATAAAAGCTCTTCTTACCTTTTTCTTTCATTACCCATCTCAGTCTTGGAATAAGTATGCATTGTTTAAGACCTTGGTATGCCTTTTTCCTCAGCATCTCATATTTACTTATAAACATTGCATTATTTTCCATTATAATGTATAATAAAAAACTAAGGACCTTCTTTACTTTAAACTTTTATTTTTGGGGGGGAGGGCAGAAGGGGAAGGAGAGACAGATAATCTCAAGGAGGCTCTAAACCAGATGTGGGGCTCAGTCCCAGGGCCCTGTGATCAGGACCTGAGCCCAAATCAAGATATGGATGCTTAACCAACCAAGCCACCCAGGTGCCCCAGGACCTTGCTTATTTTATATGCCATTTTATATTCCCTGCATAGAGCACTTCTTATAACATCAGGATTCCTCAAGGATTATTGAATTATGAATGAATATATATGGACCTGTATGTGTGTGTGAATGTACACAGAACAATACAATCATAGTCCATATATTGTTCGATAATGTGCTTGTTATCATCAAACAATACATTTGGAATCTTTTCATATCAATATAGTTAAACTATCTCCATTAATTTAAATAGCTCCAGGGTATCTAATTGTACCATAATGTATTAAGCCAGTCTCCAAAAGATGGGGTTTCAAGTTGTCTGTAATTATTCATTAATATACACAATTTAACACTCTTTTACATATATTTTGCATGGTTTTAGAATTGCTAGGTCAAAGTGTACATGGGTTTTACATTTGGTGTGTATGGACAAGTTCTATGCCAAAAGTTTGAAATGTTTTTATATTCCTACAAATACTGTAGAAGAATTAGTAGCTACGTTAAATTTAGATTTATAAAGTTGGGTCTTCATCTGATAATTGAGATAATCTCTAAAACTCCATTTCTTTAATGATGATTCATTAAACAGGAAAATGAATTCTGAATTTTTATTCACTGGGGGCCATAGTATCTGCTTACAGTGTGTAAATATGATAGAATATTATATTTTTTATCTGAAAAGCTAAGAACACATGCATTCAATCCCAGTGTCTTTTCTATTGACACATCTCTTTAGTAATTCATCCACTTGATAAGATAACAATAGTTAATGAGAACTATGATTTGCTGTTCTCTTATTTAGGCCTAGGTGATTAGGATAGATATAGTCTCTGAAATTAGAGAGTTCATGGTCTTGTGGGAAGACAGTATAAATAGCATTGATAATTGTGACAATTGTTGTATTTTAATAACATAAGTGAAGGGTACAGTGAGAACACACCCTGACCACTTAATTAAGTCTTGAGTGGTGAGGTAGTAGTTAGACATGGCCTTGAAGAGAAAGTGACATGCAAACTGTTAGCTGAAGGAAAGGTGGGACCTGGCCAGGAATAGATTAGGGAGAATAGTGATCCAAGCAAAAGAACAGTGTATAAAGTTCTTGAAGAATTTGTCCAAGACCTAAAAAATGCTTGGTGTATGTAGAACATTGAAAAAATGGTATAATTTTTCCCATATCTTTTTTCTAAAGCATGTTGCAAGTTTAAGCTTATTTTTTTAAATAAAACATTCTTTTACTATGTTCTTAGTATATTCCAGTTTTTACTGTAAATTATTTATAGTTTTTTTCCAGTACAGGTTTTTATGGAAAGTTTTCTCTGAGTAATACTTGAATTTTTCAAAGGAAATTTCAAAGCTACAGATGCTTAAATCTTCTTTAACAACTGTAGCTTAAAAACATTTTGTACAGCCACATTGCTAGGTTTGAAACCAATTAACTCTTGTTTATAATTTATAAGTTATGAATATATAACCTTACGTTTTAGTGACATCCACAAGACTATAAAATAGCTGATAAAAATATAAGAAACACATAATAATCATTACCTAAACTTACAGACTTTCAAACTTATAGGGCTTTCAAAAATGGCATTAACTCTCATAAATTATACTTGAAGTAAAATGTCATTGTCCATTTGAAAACTCTCCATTTAATAAATCATTATATGCCGGAGAGGAATTCATACTGTAAGAATATCAAGTATTAATGTGATAGGATTTACATTTTCCTCTTATTCCAAGTGGATTCTTTTTGTGAGACATCTGAATTAGCCAATAAAGAATACATAAAGGAATTTACATTTCTTTCCTTAGTGTCAAGCAGAATTAGGTTTTCTGAAATTTGCAGGCATACTCTTCAATCTTCTAGCACATAATCCTGGCAGCTTTCTGTAACTTTCATTTTAGTTAGGCTTCCAAAAGTGATTTCTACTTGGCACACATACGAGTTTTGTTCCTTACGTTAGTGATCTTCTCATAGCACACATAGAATTTCTAGTTTAAAAATCTTTTTATAATGAAACTTTCAGCTTCAATGAGTAAACTAGTACCTGACCATGCCAATTATATCAATTGAAAATGTGATTTGATTTGAGGTACCATGGTGGGTATTAGTGGGCTCTCATAATTCCGTAGAAGATACATACAGGCCAAAAAAAAAAAAAAAAGTGAAGTCATAAATAAGAACAAAATCTGTAGCAGTCTTTAATGCTTTTCAAAGGCCTAAATGTGATGTGATAGCCAGAAAAGAAATTTGTTCACAGTATGCAGTAATCTGAACTTATGTGGATTTTTCAGGTATAGTTTTCACAGGCTGTCTGGCTGCATTCCATAATTTTTCTTCAGTTTTACTTTTACATAATTTAAGTTGAAGCCTGTGATTTATTTTCTGCAGACCTTTCTATGCAGAAATGTAGTTCTACTATCTGATGTCTAAAAAATACTTCATTTTGTTTTTAAGGATTTTTTCCCCCTTGGTAATCATTCAGTTAATGCAAATCCCAGTGTAACAACAAATTTTGTGTTCAAATCATTTAAGGGAGATTGTCCTTTGAGAGTCAGACTTTTTGAAGTTATTTTGTCAAAAATTATCCATGACCAGGAAAACAAAAACATATAAAATTCATGCAACATTTTGACATGATATGAAAATAATTTCAAATTCACAAATGACTGAACATCTTTTAAATGCCTTACAATTGGAACTAAGAAGGTCATATATAAGGTACAAATCTCAGCCTAATCCTTATTCTTTACAGAGATAAACCTTTCTTTTCACCATGAACAGGGTTTCTTTCTGTGAGGATTTATAGGCTTATGCTCCCTAAATTGAAGTAATCTTTACCTCTCCTGTCAATCAGAGTTGAAATAAAGGTTGTAAACCGCTAGGTCATTGTCAGTATAAACCTATTTCCATGTGGATGATATGTGCATTTTTATTCTTCCTGATGTAAATTTATGCTCTTTAAAGGTAAAGGAATTTGTATGGACACAAAAATCACAATAGAAAAAGTAATCTTTGAATCCCAAATAGAATATATTTACCTAATTTGCATGTGAAGGGTAAGATAATTATAGTGAGGGCAATCCTGAGAACAGGATCAAATTTGTGATTTTTTAAAAATATTTTATTTATTTATTTGACAGAGAGAGGAATCACAAGTAGGCAGAGAGGCAGGCAGAGAAAGAAGGGGAAGCAGGCTCCCTGCTGAGCAGAGAGCCTGATGCAGGGATTGATCCCAGGACCCTGAGATGATGACCTGAGACCAAGGCTGAGGCTTAACCCACTGAGCCACCCAGTCACCCCTCAAATTTATCGATTTAATTCATAAATTATGTGAGGTACATGAATAAAAGCAATAGGAATGGAATATCTTACCACCACTTTTTACTGCTAATGCCTCTGGTTTCTAAATTTAGAATCCTTGAAGAATGATTGACACAGAGAGCTGCCTTTTAAAAATAGTTGCAGGGGCACCTGGGTGGCTCAGTGGGTTAAAGCCTCTGCCTTCGGCTCAGGTCATGGTCCCAGGGTCCTGGGATCGAGCCCCGCATCGGGCTCTCTGCTCAGCAGGGAGCCTGCTTCCTCCTCTCTCTCTCTGCCTGCCTCTCTGCCTACTTGTGATCTCTATCTGTCAAATAAATAAATAAATAAATCTTAAAAAAAATTAAAAAAAAAAAAGAAAAAAGAATTGCAGGAGAGAGCAATTATTTAAAAAAAAAAATAAAATAAAAATAGTTGCAAACACAGTGGAGTATAGCAGACCCCCTTATTCACCTATTTGATTTCTGTGTTTCAGTTACCCATGGCCACCTGTGGTCCAGAAGCAGATGATTCTCTGACAAATCATCAGAAAGTCAATAGTAGCCTAATACTGTGTCACAATGCTATTCACTTCATTTCATCTCATCACACAGACATTTTATCATCTCACATCATCACAAGGGTAAGTACAGCATAAGATATTTCAAGAAAGGGAGAGACCATATTCATATAACTTTTATTACAGTAATTATTAAAATATTCTATTTTATTGTTATTGTTAATCTCTTAGTATGCTTGATCTATAAATTAAAGTTTATCATAAGTATATATGTATAGGAAAAACATAATATATATACAGTTTGGTACTATTGGTGGTTTCAGGCATCCACTGCACTGGGAGCCTTGGAATATATCCTCCATGGATGTGGGGACAACTGTATATTAATTTGTAAGGAACCCAAAGTTATTTCTTATGATAGTTATAAAATTTTTATTAATTTCCTGGCTACTGTAACAAATCTCTACAGACTTGGTGGCATAGGACAACAAAAATTTGTTTCCTCACAATTCTGGACAGCAGGAGTCCAGTATCAGTATCACTTGGTGGCAATCAAGATAGCACGGCTGTGCTCCCCCTGGAGGCTCTATGGGAAAATCCATTCCTTGCTTCCAGCTCTGGTGGCTGATGGCACACCTTGGTTTGTGGCCCTGTCATTCCAATCTCTGCCTCTATGATCATATTGCCTTCTGTCTCTGACAAACCTTTTTCTACCTCCTCTTATAAAGATATGCTTATTATCAGGGCTTATCCAGAATAATCTCCCACTTTCAAGATCCTTAATTTAATAGTATCTGCAAAGACTCCTTTGCTTTTAAGATAACACTTACGGGTTCTAGTGACAAGGAGCAGATAGATTAGGGTGGCCATTATTCAACCAACTCCAAGGATAATGAAAAGATTCTTCTGATGGCTCAAAAATGTTCAGTGAACTAGTTTTTCATAGATTTTTAAATGTGCTATTTGTTCATCTTTTGATTTCTTGAAGAGGCCTTGACATCCTTGCCGTTATCAAAAAGTAGGGAGATTTAGAATGAAAAGGTAGCCCAAATATTTTGTTAATCCCCAGCTATCTCACAGAGGCAACCAAAAAAGTAAACCTCACCCTGTTCCAGGAAATATTTACCTCTAATAGGTAATACCAGCTAGAAGATCACAAGAGACAGAGACTGGTCTGTGAAACACAAAGATTTTATATAGTGACTTTAGGAAGAATTAGTGCAGGAAGTGCGGGATTCAAAGATCGCATCCTGCAAACTCAAAACCATTTTTCTTATATACCAGTCAAATTCTTTAGTTTCTCTGCTAATATTTTTCCCCAAAATTTTCACTCTCCTTATTAAGGGAATAAAATAAATATTTTATTTTGCATAACATGTTATTTTGCATAACATTCCCATTTTGATGGGAAACAAAAAATAAAAAATAAAACAAAGGGAAAATTAGTAGACTGGTCCAGTAAATAATTAAAAAGTAATTGAATCCTGGTCTCAAAATTTTATTGGTAATGGAGGCAGTTGTTTAAATTATAGTAGAAAAAAATGATAAAAGTAGTTTACTTGGTGAAAACATTTAGTTAAATAACTTTATCACCATTTTTATAACAACCAGTTCAAAAGAAATAAACAGCAAACCAAAACAATTCTCACCATCATATTGATTATCTGCAAAAGCCTCTGACTTGAAATATACAAAATATTTAAGAGTGATGAGAGGAGTAATAATAGAAAAGACATTATGACAAGATGATTGTTTTGCCTTGGAGCAGGTTTAAAAATTTGTGACAGATGCTTCACTGAAACTTTGGTAAATTTCTAAAAGCAAACTGAATTTTCTATTATAATTTTTTTTACAAACAGAGTCTACTTTCCACGAAAAAAACACTAAAAATCAATTAATTTGTTGCTTTAATATTTAAAGCTAATAACAGAAACATTGTTTGGTACTTGAGACATTGTGTATCCTTGCAACAAATTTCACATAAGAAAACTTTTCCTCTTTTGTGATAGTTAGAATTGCAAACCAGACTCAATGAAGTCTACTTTTGTTTGTATTTAGAATCATTCCATCCATACTAAGATATCAATTTTGTCACCTGTTTTTAAATAGTCAGAGAAAGACATTCTTCAATTATGTCTATTTTCTTGGAATTGAACTCTCCAGACGTTAGGGGAGAGGGTTGTTGAATTTTCTATACACCCAAATAACCTCCTCTATGGACATATGTTAGCTAATTCTGGTGGTGTAATGGAATGAGGGTAGGCTTTATGGGAGGGTATATTTAGGTTTATAATTTGAATATATTTTGAGTAAGTGGGGACATTTTATTTCGTTCCTCATTCCTTGTGGTTCATTGTTTCCTCACTTCTTCAGTAAGGGGAGTGAATTAGCATACATTTGTAGCTAGTGGAAAATAAACTCAAAGTGTTTTAAGCAATAACACAATTTATAATCTCACATTAAAACAACCCGAAAGTATGATGGCTCCAGGATTAGTAAATTCAGTGGCTCAAAGACAGTCAACTACCCACATTCATTAAATCGTCTTGCTTTGATATCTCTAAAGTTCTTATTTTATTTCTAGAGCAATTCTTGGTTCAAAATGATTTCATATATTTCAGATCCTATTGCCAGAAAATATCTAAAGCTCTGTCCCTTTCAATCTCGATCTATCTTTCTCTCTGTCTGTCCATCTATGTGTCTATCAATCATCTATCTATCATCTATTATCTCTTCCTCCTTTTTATCCCATTACAAAAAGCATTCTAGCAGACCCTAATTTGCCTCACATTTGCCCAGAATTTGGTAGCATAACTTTTTCTAAGTTGGGCTCTACTACAGTGAATAAAATACTGCAGTTGGTTTAAATTAGTCACCTATAATGGTGTGAATACTAAGAATTAACAAAATTGTTTCCAAAAACTGACCATTGCATTGATTAATAAATGTTTCAAAATACTGAAGAAAACAAAGTACAGAATAATCACTAGCTGTTATTGTATTTTCATCTGTGTATAGGAACTGCAAAGAAATTTGAATGATTCATTACCAGTTTTCATAGCAAATGTTAAAATTAACCCATGGTTTGTTGAAGAACTGGCTTCAACTATTTTAGTCCATATTCCTCCCCAATATAGGACTCTTTTTAGCAACATTCTTTAGAGTAGGAGGGCAAAATGAAACCTATTTTATATCTCTTGTTCATAGTGTTTTTATGGCTTATCAACTAGAAAACCAATGTAACTGGCTGTGTAATTTTATAGAACTTTGGTTTGGAACATTCTATCATAAATTGCACATAAACTTCTATTACATTATGTGAATCCATATCTAGTTTTTCACTTATGGCTACCAGAATAAAATATTTGAGAAATATTTATCAGATTTTGAGAATAAAGTATTTGTTTAATTTATGTTCTTCATAATACATGACTGCTATGCATATTTATAAACATTTATATTGTTTTGTTTACATGAAAAATTAGCTCATGCCTACAATTTTAATAGGTAGAAATTTTAATTTGGGTAAGAAAGTGTCAATCCTACCTACCTATAGAACTAAAGACTAAAGATGTTCCTTATTAATTGCTTGAAAAAAGTAATTTTTGGATTAATGGATTAATTAATTAATTTTGGATTAATGTCCCTAGACACTCTAGAATTTAGCAACATGTCCTCATAGCTTATGTCAATATTGATTTCTTATAAACACAGTGTATTTTTGGATGGTTATGTTACAGTATTTTTTTTCTGCTGTACTCTGCTGAAAAACATCCTGATATAAATGAAAATGAGCTGGTGACTAGAAGCAAGTTCTAAAAAATTATAGCTGATATTATTGTATATGCCTCACTTTGGTATTTTGGCAAAATGGCTCTTAAAATGAATAGAGATGAAAAGAAGGGGAAATCTTTTAATAGAAGTAAGGGAAAATGAGAAGCTTACTTGATAGCA